>NC_028456.1:12550526-12827792 GCF_000263155.2 Setaria italica | reverse complement strand
GGTGGGGAGCGGGCCATTCTCTCCATAGTAGTATGGTGCTTATTGTTGTGTGTAGGGGATGTGGGGTGTAATTTCAAGAACAATTTTAACACTTCTCATTTTTGTTATGCGACATGAATATATGGTGTAGTTTTGGCCAATGAATTTTGACTCTAGTGTTGACCAATTCCTGAGCTCGTCACTGTATTATATCATGTTAAACTATCGTCTAATGGATAAGGCGAGCATTTTTTTTCAAAAAAAAAAACTCAAATTACCTAGAAATGCTCGTCTATTCATCACGGAAGGTCCTGGGACCATGCTTAACAATTTAACGTAAATATTTTCATACTTGTACTGACGTGCAAATTATTTCTTCCTTGGTTTGATGATCTCGGTTAGAATGAGATGGTTATCTCGGTATCATGCTCTCCTCTATTTTTAAACATCCAAAGAATAAAATCCACATTGGAACAGATAAAAAGAAGGAACCATGGAGCACCTCTTTGCCTCTTCACTCACCAAAGTGAAGTAAGAGGTGGGAGTGGGACTGCTCCCATGCAGTTGGCTATTCTAGAAAATGGTGAAGTTGGGTGTTGGAGAGTTGAGACTGTCCAATAATACCACCAAACGTGTTATTTCCAACATGATTTTTGCCGTTTTATTCAAATGACATGTTCACAAAGAACTTAGTTTTTTGAACGTTTAACTATTTATATGTCCAGTACTTGTTATAACCTTAAATCTATGACGTTTAAGGCAACTAGTTATTGTTTGTAAACTAATTCCTTTATCTAAACGTCACGTATTAAGGACGGACCTAGAACCCTGCAAGTAAAGCATGTCTGGACCAGCTCCATCGTGACTTAAACAGTTTGATCGGACACATCCATAAGCATCATCATCAGAGGTCCAGCACGTGCAAGCAAATCCATCACCATCCATGTGCCAGCCAAAGCCAAGGAGAGGATTTCTTCGGAGCCACTTGCCCATTCATCGTCACCCCGTCCCAACCCAACACACCACGCAGCCGCTGGTGGGCACACGCGACGCGACACCACCAGCCAACAAACACTCCCCGTCCGTCCTGTTCCTCGGGCCGGCCGGCCGGCTCCCTGCCCTCTGCGCTTACGGCTTGCTGCCGGCTGGCTGCCACCTCCCCTCCTATTATTGTCAGGAGTTGACAAACACCGAAAGGAAAAGAAGGACGATTCGCAAGATTCAGAACGAAAAAGGGAAGAACAAGAACCAAATTGGCGAGGAATAGTAGCTGCTGACTTTACTGAATGAGATCCGGTTACACAACAATCGCCTGGGAGACGATGATTCGCTAGCTACTACTACTCTACCAACTACTAGGGTTCTGATAATGTTCTTCAATACCCATTACAGCAGGATGCCAAGTCCTAAATAGCATGGACTGGCTGATTAACTTAAGCAAATGTTTAAGAAGTAAACCACTGTTTAGTATCCGATAAGTAACAGTGTTAGGCGGGTGAAAAGGTAGACTTGATGCTAGCCTTCCATTGCGAGATGGACGGTCGAGGCGAAGTCGCTGAACCGTTCTCAAGGATGCCAGACTTCTCCCTTTGGCACTTAACTGACGAACTGCGCTTCTGAATGGCAAATGCATTGCTGATCCTGACAATTATAGACGAGACGCGCAAGCAAGCGCAACGGGGGCCGGCCGCCCCCGTCCCGTACTCCCGTGCCGTCCTGCCCCGCGCTCTCCATCCCCGCTCCGGCCCTCCCCCACACGGCCACCACCGCACAGCTAGCTACCGTCCAAATCGCGGCATATAATGTGGCCCGGCCATGGAGACTTTCCTCTCCTTCCCCTCCCCTCTCTCCTTCTCCCCTCACCGCCACTCCCGCATCTGGCCCGGATTAGCCTAGCCTGGCCGTTCCCCGGCTTCCCCTCCCCGGATCGCCCCACGACCCACCGCCAGCCACGCCAGGTACGTACGACGACGCCTCCTGTTCTCTCTCGCCTGGTTCTCCTTCTCGGCCACCACCCTGCCGTCGATGGGTGCCGATTGGGCGGTTCTTCTCGCTGTTCGGCGCCGCGGCGCCTCGGGACGGGCGGTTCTCGAACCTAGATGGGTGCGGCGCACTGTTTGGTGGTGGTGGCCGCGGGGAATGTTCGTCCGTTGCTATCGAATTCAGTAATTGTGGCCGTACGGGGCGATGGGAAATCGTACAAAAGAATAAGGAAGGCGTCGGGGCTCGGTTGTTGAATCCTGCGCCGCGCCTGCCGTCTCTAATTCCCTCTCGAATTTGTCGAGATGCGGATTTGGATCATCACCACCACGCTGCTGCTCATTCGTGATTTCTGGCATTTCGCTTGCTCCTCCCATCCTGTACGGCTGCTAAGAGAATCTCGGCTTCATTTCGTTTGGCCGCGTTTTTGTTTTCTGCCACACTTGGAAGGCGCAATCGATAAGTTCTTGATGTCCGTAGTGGCTATTTCTCTAGTCTCTACGTAGGTATTTTATTCGTGGGGAATATTTGTTGAAATGCTGGTACGGAGGACGCTCCGAAAAAGAAAAGGAAGAATCAGGGGGGTTGTTGGGTTGGATTGGAGCCTGTGCCACATATTTTAACTCCAAATCCGTTGGGATAGGATTCTTTTTTCGGGCCTCTTTGTTTCTTTCCACTTTTTGCTGGAGCCGCCGATCTTGATGTCTCACCAAGAGCACCATCTCGGCTCTCCATTTCATCGGCCTTGTCTCTCAACCGGGGACCTCGTGGTGCCAACAAGATCTGACTAGATGTCTGTCTATTCGTTTCAGGTTCTTCATTCTGTTTATGCAATTTAAAGCTTGAGGCCCTGCTGATTTGATTTGCGTTGTGTTATTTCGTGTGCAGTTGATCTAAGCTGGTGCAGCTGCGAAACAATGGCGACATCCAAGAAGGACCCCCCAAACCTCGGCAGAGGCAGGATGTCACCCAACCTCAGGCCGTCCAGCAGCGAGTCCTCCGGGTACGGGTATGGCGCTAGGCGGGCGCGGTCGGTCCCAAGCTCCCCGGACCGCAAATTTGGCTCCTCGGCGTCATCAGTGGCAGCCTCTGGCTCCCCAGATGTGCAGCGTCCGTCATTGTCCAGCGCTGGCCGGTCACGGACCATGGGCTCATCCATCCATGGCAGCAGGGCACAGCCATTCCCCGGTGCAGCCTCAAAGCCTACCCTGTCAAGGGCAAAATCCGACAATGTGAGCACCAGTTCGCAGCGACCTCCAGCGCTTGCTGTGCCGCCAAGCAACTCCTTCAAGGACATGGCCAAGACTGCACCTAAGGCATCGCCATCCAATTTGCTGAGGAGTAAAGCCTCTCCAAGGCCTACTGCTGACAGTTGCAAAGCGGTGGCATCTCCGAAACCCAGCAGCCAGAGAGTGGCATCGCCAAGTACTGCTCGAGGTGACAGAGTCCAGCCGGTGTCCACTGCACGCTCTCCTGGTGCAGCCGCAAAGAAGAGATTGGATGCTGTTAATGGTGCTACTGCCAGCTCAAAGGCTAAAAGTGTTTCTCAGAAGGCAATGGGGCCATCTGCAAGCAGGAAGGAGAAAGACAAGGATCCATCAATGCAGTGTAAGGAAACTGAGGCCTCATCCATAGAAGAGCATTTGCACGAGGAGCACCCTGATCCAGTTGATCCGAAATCCATGGACGTGACTGTACCTGATCAGCACGAACCATCTTCCAATCAACCAGAACAAGTCAAAAATGCGGAGGACTCCAAGGGACACCTCTCTGTAGAGAAAGCAGGCGCCAATGAGTTGCATAATGGAGGGCAAGATGCCAATGGCAGCATCAAAACTATATATGAATGTGGGCTTGTTGAGAAGGTGGCTGACCAAAGAGCAGACAGGGCAGTGCCAAGGACTGAAGTGGCTCAGGCATGGAGGAAGCATGATCCCAGGAGCAATGAGGTGATTGAGGAAACCAAAAGTAAGCTACTGGAGGAGAGGAAGAGCAGGGTGAAGGCGCTTGTGGGGGCCTTTGAGACGGTCTTGTCATTCAAGGAATAGTGCTACTTTCTCGTCGGATCCGTTGTGTCCTCAATGTTGAGTACATCATGTCATGAATATATATGTGATCCCTGGAGCTGAGTGTTTATATGGTGATTTCCTTGGTTCGTTGTACTCAATCTTTTTCCTGGATGATCTTTGCTTTTATTGATGTAGAGTTGAATTAAATGATGGTGTTTATTCCAGAGAACATTTGGATCCTGTGAGGAATATTCATATATGCATTCTTTTTTGTTATCTTGCAAAATATGCTCCATTATTGTGTCAGGATATTACCGGTGCTGATTGCTGAATGCTGATATATATATCAGATAACGTCAGATGGCGGAGGGTTCTGTGCTTATAACTTGTAAAAAATTAAAAAAAAAATCATATGGTCCGTCAAATGCATATGCATTCTGCTAAATGTATGTTTCTTAAAAAGAACAGTTCCATTGGTGGTTGGAATAAGTGTAAGCTGGAAAAGTTTCAATTGCCATGCTCTTTTTTTTTTTTTTGAAACCTTCAATTGCCATGTTCTGCTCTTGAATTGATTGCTTCAAGTACGTGTGCTATAAAAGTTTTCTGCACACAGCCGTGGAAGGAGATTTTATTTTGACGTGGCATCTGAACTCCGTGGGATGGAAAATAGCTGCTGCCTTTACATTACGCAGTAACTCAATTATCATGTAAAAGTGAATCCATTTAGTTTAGGAGTACTCTCCCTATTTACCTACACACTGCTGAATATTTTTGGGAAACATATATAAGCTACCATGAATCATTTTTGCAGGTGACACATGAGGACGACTTTGTCAAAGCAATTACGACGGTGCAAGCCAAGAAAACTACCAGTCTGAACTACTGCTAGCAGCCTAGCATGGAGGAGCTTATTTGTGAATTAGTCTATCATGTTAACCTGTCTACTCTTTAAGAAAAATACTTTTAACTTTTTCATTAAAAATACCATGTCAATTCAGTTCCGTTTGAGCGACAAGAGTAACATGTTGGAACTGGATCAGCGCCACCAGAGGCGGCCGGCCCTCTGTTTGGATCTCCAGCCACAGCTTACATGTCACCGTGCTCGACCTGTAGATGCGCACAAAACCTTGCTGCTCTTTTCTTTCGCAAAGCCTGCGTACTGGACGGTGGATGCTACCCCTGATCTCCAGTTCTGCTAGAATCAACAATGGAAAATGGTTGGTAGCTACCAAATCGATCATCCTGAAAGTCCATTTTCAGACCATCCTCAGCTACGAAACCCGTATATACACAACCCTCGTGTGTCCGTGCCGGGCACAAATTGGAGTCTCATGTTTCAATTGGTAGAGTTGTCACTGGGGATGTTGCCTATGCTTCACTGGGAAGATAGGCTGAAGCTATGCAATGCAGCAAGAGACTTCTGTCAGCAGTCACCTTGATGGAATTTAGAAGCATATATTCCATTCTATTGTAATCAAACAATGGATGTTGATAAGAACTTCACAAATTTTATTGCACTATAATTTATATCAACAGCAGTCAGAAAGAATTGAGATGCCCCATCATAGAACTTGGCACAACGAATACACCGGGTAAAAAATATGTGCAAAATTTGGTAAAGCCAACACTGTATATGAGTGGTTTTTCACAAATGTAGATTTGATTTCATTGTACAAAGCTATGAGTGCTTACACATTAGTCAACATGGATAAACCAGCGGAGTGGCTTGTTGCATTATTGCACTTCCGTAAGTGAATGCCTGAAGGCGGGAAAGTTTCCCAGTAAACTGTGATTATGAACTGCATTATGCAAAATTTCCACTATCTGTCAGTTCAGGGTTCCTAATAAACCAAAAGCTAAAAAATTCTGTCATGAGATGACAAGCCTACCAAATCGTTTGCAAACAGCGGAGAAAGAGCCACCAGGCTTTTATCTCACACTATCCTATCTTTGTATCACTTGCAGCAGGTTATCTGCAGGCAGCAGATGAGGTGGTAGGCCGTGACTCAATCCTGGAGATAACCATTTACAGACTTCTATCATCAGCATATAACCCCTGGAAGCTTGGCAGAATATTGACAAACATATAAAGCTTCACGAGTACCAAATAACACTGGAAAAAACTCAGTATATTGTACAGAACATGAAGCAAGCTGAGGGCATGAATACAAGGACTTACTATGACATAACCTATAAATGTCCTCAACTTATCAAGTGAGCTTTAACCAAATCATGCACAAACAAATAGCTCCAACCTCAAGCGTACATTTTACTTAAGTGGTAATACTCCAGATATAATTTCTGCTACTCATTTTTCATCCCAATAGAAGGAGAAAAGGGTAGTGAAGACAAGTAGGAAAAAGAAAATAGCACCTCCATGAACAATATGGAAAGGGAAACTTTCGTATGTGCTCTCCTTTTATTAGTCCTATCATCCTTTGAGGAAGAACTAGGTCCAGAACTACCTTTTTTGTACCAAAGCATTTGCATATCAAAGATACTGAATGTTCAGGATTAGCAATTCCTACTAACATGCATTCTGCCATGACAATAAATCATTGAACTAAGCAACAAAATGTCATTGTGAGACTCACTGTTCTCTGCACGATAGTAACCTAAGCATGAGTGCTTACAGTAGCTTTGTCATGCACTACAATGAATGGCAATATTAACTCATAAAGGCAATGACACTGACAATTGGCCCAATGACAAGGATTAACGAGGTTATCAACTCAAAATATATGAGATTGTTTTGGTATCTCCTCTATTTGCCAGGAATGAATTGTTTAGATCGACTAATTATAATTGTTAGCACATCTATATAATGAGATGTATTGCAATCATTCAGATATAGATCTCCTTTCCCTCTAGATCTATTTCTTATCTACCTACCAACTTCGTTTTTTTTCCAATGATCAAAAGATCATTACAGAAAAAAATTCAATGTAAACTTCAGACAAGTTCACAATGCAGTTTCCCTGCATCTCTATTTGCATCAAAGAGATTGAAAAGTTCCTCAGAATGATTGAGGTTATAGTGTAACCCGTAAGATACTGCCTCCTATTTGCTTAGCAGGAACCAGTGACGGTACATTAAGATCTACCTTTTTAACCTGGAGTCCCGGATAGTCATCAAACCATCCAGAGACTGCAAGGCCTATCACATTGTGTTAAGATCCCCAGATCTATTATATCATGCCAGAAATCCAACAAGATACGTAACAAAGACAACTCTGAACTTTTTATTTGTTTGTCAACATGTGTGCAATGAGATAACTACCAGATAGGAATAGCAATCACAGAGGGATGATCACAAATAAGTGAGACAGTGGCTTGAATGATTTTGGATATGGGGAGATATAGAATTTGCTGAAAGAATTTTACGAAAGCATAAGACTAACTCATTATTGTTGAATCATTCATAACGGATATAAAACTTGTCTCTTATAGGATGACCCCACTGACTTGTAAGAAACGATTTCTAGACTTAAGGAACATTAGCCTAATACATAGAATATATTTAGTTTTCAACTGACAATGTGATGTGGCACTTGCACAAACAGGTGTGGGCCTAATAATGGAATACCTGTGTAGATATTACCTGTAACTTTAACGTAACTGTAACACAATTGACAACTTGCCACATTCCCCCCCCCCCCCCCCCCCCCGCCCAAAACACACACACACACTATATTGCATTGATAAATGTGGTTTTCATTGACATTTTTTGCCAGTGAAACAACAAATATATTGATTTATAAAATGTTAAGACACACACTACAAATACTTTAGTTCACAATTTTTATGTAAACAGAGCCATCACATATACAGTTTACTATTATTATACTCATTTTAGCTATTCAGACCTATATGATGCCCTTTTCAAGTGAATCCCTCCTATTCCACAGAAATTTTTACCCTATCCTCATTTGATACAACTATATTAACAGTTTCTACATCCTTAAAATGTGTTCATTAGTTTGCTTCTTTTATGATAGGTAAAGAAGAAAACAGGGAACTTCTAGGAAACTTGGATAAAAACTTCTAGGAAACTTAAAACTTTTTTGAATAAAACCTCTCTGTAACTGGTGCTGGCTGCTACCCCATTCTGATGGGATCCCATTGGTTAGCAGTGCTCCTAAAGAATAATGGGCACTTAGACACATCTTCACCTTAGTAAGGAATATATCCTCATGCCAACTGCAAATGATGCAAGACACATGCCAGCATGACTACAACATATGGCAGTATGGCACTCAAGAGAAAGAAGAAAATATACTTGATACCACATGACTACTTTGTCTCAGAAATAGCAGAGAACTACATGGAAATTGTATGTTTCAGTACCACAACACGAAAGATGGAAAAAAATATTATTAGCATATAAGGGCCAAGAGCCCAATGTATAAGGAACTATTTAACAAAAGGGTGTTTCCACTGTTTATCTTTCAGAGACAACTGTTGTATCTTAATAGTTTGACACAACTACTGTCAGTTTGGTCCTTGTTTCCACCAATTCTGATGAAAATATACTCATACATCAACACTAAAAGTGTTGCCAACATACGCCTGATAAATAATTCTATTTCTAGTGACATTGAAACAAAACTGAGTGCAAATAAAATCTAGGAACTGCTATATCTATGCTAAAAATATAAAAGTTGAAATGCACAAGCACATATTAGTGCAGTAAACTTACAGATCAAATCTGTGATATGGCTCCTCAATTTGTTTAGCCAGCACCATAGTTCTCGCTGAAGCACTTTTGCAATAGTGGTGCTTAGGTGCATGAAATGAATGAGTTCTAAAATGCAGCACCAGTGGATAAGCAGATCTTTGCTTATTCTGGAAAATTGCACTGGAGCTGAGATGCCAAACAATCAGGACACTGCACACAGAATTCATCAGCATTTTCCACCTAGTGGCCTGACTAGAACAGCCATGAAGCAAGACACGCCATCAAGATCCTAGAACCTTGTGAGGAGATCATTCCAACCTGCTCCATCCAACTAGTCGTATGAATTAATCTTTTCAAGTAGCAGTGATGCATTAACCCCAAGCAAGCAAGGGTTTAACTCCATCACTGCCTTTAAGTCCTGCATGGAGATGGAATTTGTCTCTGGAGGTATAATACCACCTTGCCCAGGAATATGATTTTGCAGTGACACACCATTTATTAGTTTTCGGCGAAGTTGCTGCTTCAATGCCTCATTTCTTAGTTTGCCAAGTTGAGACCTTGCTGTTACTAATTCAACGCAAGGTCCAATCAACTGCTTAATGAAAACATCTATACCATTATTCAACAAATTGGCACACTCTATTGACACCCCTTCCAACCCTTCTGATTCTGCTATTTTGTCCATCCTCTTCTTCACCGACAAAGTATCACATAGTTCACCAAATTCAATACAAGTATCAGAGGTATCCTTTGAACTGATAGAAGCAAGGGCTGAGGGTTTTTGGAACCCAGCAAAACTACCAGGACGTAACTGAATGCCAAGTGGAGCTTGAACTGGACCTTGGGATTGGTGTATAATTTCTCGTCCCAGGTTCTCTCCTGAAGGCAGAGCAGATCCATTGCTATGCAGGGAGTGTAAACTGAATGGTTCCTTCTCCAGACGCGGTCGCTTGATAAGCGGTTCCACATGTTCACCTTTTTGAACTTGTGTACATCTCTTCAGATCACTCAAATGATGAACACCATTCTCCTGAATAGTCGCACAATGGTTCAGTGATGACTTATGGGTTAATGCATTTTCCCTTCTGCTTGATGGTTTGTTCTCTTTGACATTCTGGTTCAAAGCACTACCGTTGTCCCAGACAGGAGGAACAAATGCATGGCCAGATGGGGTGGCACCTCTGACCAACTTAGGATCATTAATTACAGGTGGGCCACATGCTCTACTGGCATTGTGTAGGATAGAACGTATGAGGTGGTTATGCAATGGGAGATTCTCATGGCCAAGTGCCACAAGGCACAGCTTTTCAAATTCATTTTTGCTCAGTCTTGAAGATAAGAACCTCTCTAGGTGCTGAAAGTACTTTCTTGCTCGTTCAGGCCCAATCCTTTTAAAAATCTTGGACTTGATCTCACGAACATCAATACGTGTACTCTGTCCTGCAGATGATGGTACTGGTTGAACGCTTGGTGCTGGTTGCACTGATGGTGGTGTAGAGGACGGCATTTCTCAGGCAAGTGATTCCATATAAATACAGCTGAGCCACAAAGAGAATCCCACAAAATGCCCAGTAGAAACTTTAATTTCCAATTTGAAATCTGATACTACACTGCCAAACTTGAAATGTCTCTGCAATGAGCAAATATCTGATTCAACAACATAATAACCAATGTAAAGTAACAACAAAAGTATGGAAAAAAAACAATGCCACCTGTAGCCAGCTTACCCAAGAACAATTAATCAGTCTCTCGAGCTAATAAAATACTAAAGATGTGTTTGGAGGATCTAATTGGTATTGAGATATGAGGTGAGTGTGGGACAAATAACCCTCGATAGGAAGCGATTGAGGATTAGGATTAGCCCACCCCCTATCCTAATCTCTATCCATAAAACCAAATAAGCCGTAGTGATACAAACTTTTACAGTACAATACAGGCAATATAGCTTGCACAAATGTAGATAGCAAGGACTTTGAGCGGACGAATGATCAAATAAAAGGGGGAAAGAAAAGAGAAAACCCGCTACCTGACCTCCATATACAAATCAGTAAAATATGATTACAATTGCCAATAACATTAATCTAATATAGGAGCAAAATGGCCTACTTGATTATTCTAAATGCATAGGTTGCCACAAACTGTTTTTTCTCCAGTGGGACATTAGGCTTTTGACAGGTCCAACTGCTGGCCAACTAAAAATATGCTTCATACAGAATGTCAATATATCAATGCTATGACAGGAATCTTTATTCGCTAACATATTATATAGTCCACACCTCCAGCAGTATGTATTGGAGGCCTACTGTATCATTTGGTAACATCTAAAGCTACTTCAGGAAATTTTGCAGGATATTAAAAACCTTTGGTTGTTTGTGACCCATTCGTAAGACCTAAAACACCCACTAAACCAATAATATGGAATCAAAGACAATGCTATCGACATGCTTGGAGATCAAAAGAAGTCATGACTGGTGGCACATTTTCAAATAATCTTTAGTTAGAACAGGTGAACAGCCAAGTTACTGCAGCATTTTCCTTACAAAATATGAACTTTGCACTCAGAGAAAGACATCGTTTTTGACAAAATGAGACCAACATAGAAACTCCACTACAAAATACTCCCTCCATTTTAAATACATGCTAATTAGCTTGTCCTAAACATCAAATATTTTAAAACAAAGGGAGTTAGATGCTAAGAGCTTAAAACAGCAAAACAAGATACAATAAGAGAAACTACAGGAAACAAAGGCACTGCATTTCGAAGGAATGGGTATCAAAGCCATCGAGACAATCAATCACATACAAACAGACTCCCACTATCGATTCCATTAAAATAGCATGCCAAGGTCAACTCAAAACTAAAAGGAGAGCAACTCTGAAATTGAACCTAAAACAGAATAACGCATGCTTCGCTGATGTGACCAAAGCTGCCTTTATTCACAAATGCACAAAATTCACACTTGTAAGCTTAGATTTCCTGGGTTAAACAGAACCAAACTATAGATAACCAAGAACATTCTAATCCAGAATCTAAAAAGAAAAAAAAATGCTGCCATCTGCTGCATGAAGCAAACCTAGGTAAAGTCTGGTCCTACAAAATCATCAAAGTTCAAAGGGGGAGAAAAAAAGAACATCCAAATACCCACTAAAAAGAAAACCCAAACAGCAAGCTCTAGAGCGACCAAATTTTGAACAGCACAGTGCTGCAAATTAAATCATATCTCAAATTCCGACGAACCCAAGCTTTGCTGATCCCATCCAAATCACCTGAATCAAAGAGACAATAGACGCTAGGGTTTCGCACGAAATTCAAACTCCCAAGCTCGAATCCATGCACACAGCAAGCACCCATCGATCAAACAGAGGGAAATAAAGAACCCGCATCATAGCTTCCATCGCAGCACCAAACCTCGCCACGACAACGACGCAGAGCTCAAACTCCCCAATCCCCAGCTCGCCCCCTCTGATCCAGTCCGGGTCACCCCCAATTCCGATCCGAACCGAAGTTTCCGCACCCGAATTCGAGCTCCCGGCGCCCGAATAGTGAGGCCGACGCCACACCGGCGAGCGGCGCAGCCGCCATTGGCCGTTGGCCCGCCATTGCCGGCCGTGGTCGCGCCGCGCGTGGGGGCGGATCAAGGCAGGGGTAATTGGGACGGAGGCAGGAAGCTCTCACCTTTGCTTCTTCTGCGCGCGCGCGGACGCGGGCGAGGCGGAGGGTGGCGGGAGCGATCGGGGCCTGCTGCAGCTCCCGTCAGGCTCCACGCGCTGCTGCAGCTGTCGCGAGGGGCCGCCGAGGCGGGCTATCGCGGGACGCTCCGCTTGCCGAGTAGGGACGGCGGGGGCTCGGGTGGTCCGGGACGGCGCCGGCGCCGGCGGCTGCAGGCCTGCCGCTGCGTCGGAGGAGGAGGGAGGTGGTGGTGGTGCGAGAGTTTGCTGGCTGCTGTTGGGTTGGGCTTGGTGTTGTGCTGCGGCCGTTCTCCGTTCCGTCTCGGTCCCGATGTCGTTGTACTTGTTCACTCTGACTCGTCCTCCCTTCTCACTTGCTGCAATCTCTTCTCTTTTTTTTCCTTCGATTTTTGCTGCCTTATTTTGGTTTTGCTACCTCTAATTTATGTCGACTAAGTGTAAACAACTGACGTACACCTCACATATATCTCCAGTATTACAAGTAACAAGCGCATCCACATGCTCCAAAGAAAGTTTTGGACACCGTTAAGAAGCTCTAGGACTAAGAGCAACTTCAAGAGCTCCCTTCAATTACCTCTAAAACCTTAATTAGGAGAAAATAGGAAAAAAAAAGTTGCTCGAACAGGTCTTCAAACCTACAGCAAATTTGCGTCCGTCCGCATCGAGAGCTATTCCGCTCGCAAATTTGAGCGGCGCTTCTCCTCCCCCAATCCGCCCCTGCGCGCCCGCACCTGCCATTCGCGCTATTTTTTTTCACGCGCGCCATTCCTTTCCCGAGCAGCGGCGGCAGCTCTTTTCCCAAGCAGCGGCGGCTGCTCCTTTCTCGAGCGGCGACAGCGGCTGCTCCTTTCCCGGGCAGCGGCGGCAACTCATTTCCCGAGCGACGGCGGCGCAAGAGGCCTGCAGAAGGAGCCGCGAATGTCAAGTGGTCCCATCCGGCAAGGGCAAGATCGGTGCGACAGGTAGAAGATGCGCCAGGTCATGGCCGTTGGCGGCCCCAACGCCTAATGGAACGGTGGTGTCCAAGATTTCCAGTTTGCTGGCGGTGAGTACCTTGGCCAGATCGATGGAGGTGAGATGTGAAGTGAAGGACAGGGTCGACGACCACCGTGTCCTCCGATGGCAGGCCTTGCTGGCAATGATGATGATCCCCTGGTGGAGTAATATCCTGGCAGTGACGCCCCCTCGGCATCCTTTGAGCACATGACCAACAGCAACACTTTTTTGAATGGTATGGTTCTCATAATCTATTACCCTAATTCGTCAATCAAATTCATGTTTTGTTCTTGGATCCTTGGTTTCCGTAAAGATTTGAGTTAATTTTGCTAATGTGCAGTGCTCTGTACATGCAATTGGCCCAATTGACTAGTCTGAAGAAGCCACATATGCTGATAAAAAATTCAGAATAGATAAGGAGATAGGGAGGATGCTTGATAAATCATTGAAGATCCTAGATGATAATGGTTTGTTTCCTTTAGAAAAGGAAGTTAAACATGATGTGTTTCAACTCTGAGAAGCATGGAAGTCTCTTCTGTACGAGTATAAAATAAGACATGTTTATAGTCATAAAGGGTGCCCAACTTAGCATATCAGATTTGGTGACCTTTCAGAAGTAGAAGAGGTAGTACGTGGACTTGAAGATTCTAAAGCCAACTAACTGGGGGGTGTTTGGATACTAGGTGCTAAATTTTAGCAGTGTCGCATCGGATGTTCGGATGCTAATTAGGAGGACTAGACATGAGCTAATTATAAAACTAATTGCAGAACCCTGTGCTAATTCGCGAGACGAATCTATTAAGCCTAATTAATCCATCATTAGCAAATGGTTACTGTAGCACCACATTGTCAAATCATGAACTAATTAGGCTTAATAGATTCGTCTCGTGAATTAGACTCCATCTGTGCAATTATTTTTGTAATTAGCCTATGTTTAATACTCCTAATTAGCATCCAAACATCCGATGTGACAGGTGCTAAACTTTAGCAGCGAGTATCCAAACGGGACCTAAGTCATACATCTTAATTTGGCGTGAATTAATGTCAAGCTACGCTAGAATTTGGTGTTTAGCCTATTTGCGGTGATGTAATTATTCTTGTCATGTTGATTGCTTTCTTATCTGAAAATAGTGCCTATTTAAACCTTTTTCAGTTTGGATTGTTTTTCATGCAAGAGCACTTTGATTAGAATTGTTACTACCTACTATTGACTGAAAACAGGCTGCTCATTATTGTCAACCTGAGTTATAATTCTGCATCTGTACTGATTATGTTGTGGACCAAACAGAACAATAAACCAAGTGTTGTGGCCAACAATATATTCTTGATTTCTAAAAATTGTTGTTTTGGTTCAATGGACCTCTGCCAGGTACTCTAGATGGTTCTGTTTAGTTTTAAGGGAATGGGATGCTGGTTGCTGAAATAAATGGCAGGTAACGAGCGAGAAGACTTCACATGTTGGAGTACTAATTTGGGTTGTTGAGTTTCCACAGAATATATCACTTCTATACGGGTATCTTAACTTGACCGCCAAAGATTATCTGATTGTGGAAATTAGTTTGTCATATATAGAGAACATATCTCTTCTGGAAATAAAACCACTGTAGTTCATCTACTGTCATGAGAACTCTGTTCCCGGTATTGCAAATGCTTATGCTGCAGCCTGTGCTGGTATTCTGCTTTATAGGGGTCCAATTTTAACACCTTGAAATATTTAAATGATTTTATTTTCTAGATGAATTGTATCAGTGCAACTCATGCTCAATAGCATCTGTCCACGGCGCAACTTAGGGTGTTGAGCTTGATGACATGTGAAGTGTCCTGGAACTGAACCAATGAGGTCTATCAATGTGTTTTTCTATGGGGAGCAGAATGGCTGCTTCCAGTGTGTTGAAAGAATTAAGTTAGAACATCAGTACAGACTATATGGGACACCACAGTTACATTGTACAGAAACTAAAGCCAAAATAATGGTTTTTAAGTTATGGAATGCCTATAGCAAAGCCTGGTACACCTTCAGCTCCAGTGCTGCTAGACTCCAGTTCATATAATTTGCTTGTTTAGGTTTTGTGGCTTGCAGGTTATCAGTGTCTGAAGATTTAACTTGTTCTTCTGCAGATAGGTCTCTGTTTGGCCTTAAGTGGATGATTACTACTGCTCTATGTGTTCTGTCACAGGGTCATATTTATTCATTGAGCTTTGATAGAAAACTTATCAGTTATTAAATGCTTGCAGGAAATGTATATTTTTCCAACATGATGATGGATGAAACCAATTAAGAGGATTTTGATAATTATAGCAACATATATGCTGACCAACAGTCACATGCAATTAAAGTCGTTCCAGTAGCCCCCTCTGCGAGACCAAACCATAAGAGATCCAAGAATTTCAGTGACCACGAAGATGAGGTTTTGGTTTCAGGGTGGCTGAATGTAAGCTTGGATCCGGTTGTAGGAAAAGATCAAAAAGATAACAAGTATTGGTCTCGTATCTATGAGTACTTCCATGAACACAAGATGTGCCCCTCAACGCGTATCATGAATTCTCTCATGTATCGGTGGGTGTCGGGCATACATCCCCAGGCCCACGAGTAGGCCTTGTACGGCCCACTCATGGATGTACTCGGACGAGATAAGGATATGAGGCTACACCGCAGGGTAACGTAGCCTCCACAGACTCCTGAAGAGTAGTCGGAATAGACAAGGAAACTACTCTACCGATTAGGAGTAGAACTCTGTAACCATATTCGACTAAGACTCCACCCTGTAACCCTACTCCCCCGACTATATAAGGGCGGGCAGGGACCCCCTCAAAACGATAGCTAAGAAGTTCAATACAACCAACACACAGGACGTAGGGTATTACGCGATCTAGCAGCCCGAACCTGTCTAAATCGTGTTCCTTGCGTCATCATCGACTCCTTGATTCTTGACGACACCCACCGCATAAAAGACCACCTAGGGTACACCCTAGGCGGGTTGCCGGTCTAAAACACCGATAGCTGGCGCGCCAGGTAGGGGAAGTCACCGAGTTTCTCCGCGCGAGATCGATGGCATCAGTCATTGTCAAGCCTGCTTTCACCTTTGAGGCAGGCGCAACCTTTATCTTCGGATCCTGGCTTTGCATCGCCGATGGCCCTGGATCGTTTCAGCGACACATCATTGGCAAATAGGAGAAGGAACATCTCGACGAAGGCTTTTTTCAGTAAGAAATAGAAAATTTCACCGAGAAAAACCAATTTTTCAACATCAACAACAACGAGTTTGACTACGGCTCGGACTCGACCTTGACTTGGACTAGCCCGCACAAGCTAACACGCAAGTCATCCTGCAAGTCGACTTCAGCTCGAAGTTGATTCCCGTACGGATTTCGCAACACAGCCGTAGTCCACCAAGGTTTCCTTACTCGAGCCCAATCCAAACTCGGATCAGTCAAAGACTGTGACTACGACTCGAACTACATCCAAGAAATTCCATTATCAGGCCCAGCTCAAGGCTTGGTAGTTACTTCAACCCCGCAAAGCAGATTCGTTTATTGGTTAGGGATGAAGCCATCCTTCCTCGCCTATGACTACGAGTCGCGACTTGTCGCTCACATAGACAACCTCCCGTATCAAGAAGGTGTCCCGCTTACTTCAAACCGCGAAGAAAGCACTACAGAGATTGCAACATCAAGCTCTGGAAGCTACTACCAAGATAGGAAAATTTTCTTCATCACACAAAACAATGATGTGGGTACCAGCCAACAGAGAACTCCTCGACGGATAGCACAACTCGATGACGTTTCAGAAGATGAGTCATCAGCTAACGCCCCACAGGACGAAACTTCTGAATAGAGAAATCAAAGAAGGGCACACAATGTTACTCAGGCTGAACATCGCCGACTACTAGCTACAAACATCCCTATCATGAACCTTGAAAGAGCATTCGACGCAGTGCAAGCCCAAGAACACAACACTCCACTCGCAGCAATTGTCTCAATCAATCTTATATCAACTCTCATACCTCATGACAGAGACAATGAATTAATAGCTCAACTCGCGCAGCGAGGCAACAGGTTAATTGTGAAACTTGCAGAGCAAGCTTACAAACTACTCGATAAAGAATCCCCAATCCCATCTATTCCTCACAACTCGGCCCATCAAGACGGCAGCAGAGACATCGCGGTCCACGCTGGCCATCGAGAGGCTCAAAGAAAAAGCAACGAGGTAGTCAACCAACTAAGGCAACATAGCCAGGGACAAAATGAACGCAAGGCCCCAGGACGAAATAAGGACGCTGGAGATGCTAGCTGCTCCAATTCTGCGAAAAGCCCTCACCATTGTAGAAAGGATCGCGAAGCGTCAATTTTCAGTAATCTAAGGGAAGTAATCAATAGCCGTCGCGAACGCGAATGCGAAGTCGGCAACTATAACCATTTTCCTGCTTTCACCACGTGGGTAATGAGGACTAGGCTACTCGAGAAGTTCAAGCCAACAGGAATCACCAAGTATGATGGCAAGCAAGACCCAGTTCAATGGCTACGGTGCTACTCACTGGCTGTTCAGGCAGCCGAAGGCAACAACGATACAAAGGTCATCCATTTTCCAATATGCATGGAACCCGCGCCATTAACATGGCTTAAATCACTTAAGCCTAGAACCATTGACTCTTGGGAAGATTTGACAAAGGCTTTTACCAATAACTACGCGGGCTCCATGTCCCAACCAGGCAATAAAATCAATCTAAGTCAAGTTAAACAGAAAGAAGGCGAGGCACTCTACGACTACCTGCGCCGATTTTTTGAAAAGAAGGCTACAATAGTCGACATCTCAGAAATAGACGTCATTGAGTGCTTTCAAAATGGCCTCTACGATCGTCGAACATACCAAGACTTTGGCAAACGTCGTCCAATCACCATCAAAGATCTCAAAGTCATGGTACAACAATGGGCAGACGAAGAAGATAAAGAGTGTGAGCGATTTGGCTCCCATCGCAACCGCGGTCGTGACAACAATAACAATAGTCATGAACAAGACAGAAACCGAAATACTGATACTCGAAACAACTACTCGGGTAATCCAAACCGCAAGCGCAAACCCGACAACACTGTTGCTACTATGACCAACTCAGGGAAGAAAGGGTCTCGCAAACGCGATGAGGGACCCACCTTCACCGAGTTACTCAAGAAGCAATGCCCATGGCATCCAAACAGCAAACATTCAACGATAGATTGCTACAGCATGTGTCGAGTAATGCAAGATCCACCCACACCACCACCTCCCGAAGACTATAGTCAGAAAAAGGATAAGGGCAAAGGCAAAATCAATAAGGATGAAGAAGGAGAAGGAGAATTCCAGACCACCTCCAAGGCAGTCAATGTCATTTTTGGCGGAATCTTGGGTACCGCATCTAAGCGATCCAACAAGCTAGTACTTAGAGAAATTATGGCCATCGAGCCAGCAGCTCCCACACCATTCAAATGGTCTGAGGTACCCATAACTTTCAGCAGAAAGGATCAGTGGACAAGTTTCTCAGAACCAGGCCGATTCCCTCTGGTACTCGACCCTGTTGTTGCAGGCTCAAGATTGACCAAAGTACTCATTGATGGCGGAAGCGGACTCAACGTCATCTTCGCCAAAACATTAAGAAAAATGTGCCTTGACATCACAGACATGCTCACTCCAACGGGCTCACCATTTTACGAGATTGTCCCAGGAAATGCAGCCATACTGCTAGGTCAAGTTGTCCTACCAGTAACTTTCGGCACTAAGGAACATTACCGAATCGAGTATATCAGATTCGAAGTCGTCAACTTCGAAACTTCTTACCATGCCATACTCGGGAGGCCAGCCCTAGCCAAGTTTATGGCTATACCATATTACGTCTACTTGGTACTCAAGATTCGAGGACCTAAGGGAGAGTTAACGCTACGTGGAGACTTAAGGTGATCATACGAGTGCGACACCGAAGCTGTGGAAATCGCAACAACCTCTCAAGCACCTAGCCCCATGGAACAAGTCTTCTCGGCTTCAAAGAAACTTAATCCCACGGAACTCGAAATTCTAGAAAACAAGTCAGGATCAACAAAAGTCAAACCAGCAAGTGAGAAAGACTTCAAAACTATTGATCTCTAGACTGGTGACCCATCCAAGACAGTTCTAATTGGAACAGGGTTAGACCCCAAATTGGAAACCGCACTCATCAGTTTTCTTCGGGCTAACCACGATATCTTTGCTTGAAAGCCAGCTGACATGCCCAGTGTGCCCAAGGAACCAATTGAGCATTCACTAAATGTTGATCCCAAGGCTACCCCGAAAACATAACACCTACGAAAGTTTGCTCAAGACAGAAGAGACGCAATCAAAACAGAGCTAGCCAAACTACTCGCAGCAGGGTTCATCAAAGAAGTTTTTCACTCTGATTGGTTAGCCAATCCTGTACTCATTCGCAAGAAGAACAACGAATGGAGGATTTGCATTGACTACACAGATCTCAACAAACATTGCCCAAAGGACCCCTTTGGACTACCTAGGATCGACCAAGTGGTCGACTCCACAGCTGGGTGTGCGTTGCTCTGTTTTCTCGACTGCTACTCAAGCTATCATCAAATAAGCCTCAAAGAAGAAGATCAAGCCAAAACAGCTTTCATAACCCCGTTTGGCGCATTTTGCTACAAAACAATGTCTTTTGGACTAAAAAAGGTAGGAGCAACCTATCAACGGTCCATCCAGATGTGTTTCAAAAAACAACTACACCGCAACATAGAAGCTTACGTAGATGACGTAGTCGTCAAAACAAGAGACCCGGATGATCTAATCGCCGATTTATACGAAACTTTCGCAAGTCTACGAGCATTCCGATGGAAACTCAATCCTACCAAGTGCGTTTTCGGTGTACCTTCCAGAAAACTACTCGGGTTCATCATTAGCCACCGTGGCATAGAGGCCAACCCGGAAAAAATATCTGCCATCACAAATATGCAAGCTCCAGCTGGCATCAAGGATGTGCAGAAGCTGACAGGCTGCATGACAGCCCTCAATTGATTCATCTCAAGACTTGGAGAATGCAGACTACTCTTCTTCAAGCTACTAAAACACCAGGATAAGTTTCAATGGACAGAGGAGGCAGACAAAGCCTTGACACAACTCAAAGACTTCCTGTCAAGACCACCAATCCTCACCGCTCCATCTCCAAACGAAGACTTGCTCCTATATATAGCTGCTACCACTCATGTTGTCAGCACCGCAGTAGTAGTCAAACGGTCTGAACAAGGCCACGTTTACAAAGTTCAGAGACCTGTATACTTCGTCAGTGAAGTACTCTCGGACTCCAAAACTCAGTACCCACCAATACAAAAGCTGCTCTACGCAATCCTGCTCACTTCATGGAAGCTGCGACACTACTTTCAAGAACACAACATATCCGTCATCACTGACTTCCCGCTCAGAGAAATCCTTCACAATAGGGATGCAACGGGTAGAATCTCCAAATGGGCAGTAGAGCTCAGAGCTTTATCTCTAGACTTAAAACCGTAGCTATCATATCCCAAGCTTTGGTCGACTTAATGGCTGAATGGTGGGAAAATCAAGTACCAACGCTAGTCGAAAGGCTAGAACACGAGGTCATGTACTTTGACTATTCCCTCAAGCTTGAAGGAGCCGGCGCAGAAGTACTCTTGATTTTCCGAAAAGGTGAACAACTCAAATACGTTCTCTAAATCTTCTGGGAAGTTTCAAACAATGATGCCGTGTACGAAGCACTACCACATGGTCTTCTTCTCGCAATCTCTCTCGGAATCAAACGACTGCTAGTATATGGTGACTCGCTGGTCGTCAGTAACCAAGTCAATGATGAGTGGGATTGAAACAAGAAAAACATGGACACCTACTGTAAGGAAGTCCGCAAACTAGAAAACAAGTTCTCAGGCTTGGAATTTCATCATGTCATCCGCGAGAACAATATAGCTGCTGATGTATTGTCAAAAATGGGCTCAACTCGTGTAGAAGTTTCAGCAGGAATTTTTGTACTCGAGCTCCACAAGCCATCCATACCAGAACAAGTCTTTCCAGCAATTACCAAACCTCCAGAGACCAATCGAGAGATCATGATGATTGAAGTTGACTGGAGATCACCATTCATCGACTACATCAAAGATCAAAAGTTGCCATCCGACAAAAACCAAGTTGAGCAAATTTCGCGACGAGGAAAAAGCTATGTTCTAGTTGGAGACAAGCTCTACAGAAGAAGCGCATTGTCAGGGGTACTCATGAAATGTGTTACCCGAGAAGAAGGCCAAGAAATCTTAGAAGAAATACACAAAGGAATCTGTGGTAACCACGCCTCTTTGTGAATGATCGTGGGCAAAGCTTTCAGAGCAGGTTTCTACTGGCCCATGGCATTGGCCGCTGCAAAACAACTAGTCCGCAAATGCCAAGGCCGTCAGTTCTTCACTAAGCAACAACATGTCCCCGCCTACAAGCTCATCACGATACCTCCAACATGGCCTTTCGCTTGCTGGGGGCTTGATATGATAGGACAACTACCAACTGTGCTAGGAGGGTTCAATCGAGTACTTGTAGCCATCGACAAATTCACCAAATGGATTGAAGTCAAACCTGTTACTTGCCCCAAGGCAGACTGAGTCCTCGACTTCCTGGACAAAATTGTACACTGCTACGGCTTCCCCAATAGGATCATCACTGACCTGGGATCCAACTTCAACAACCACGACTTTTGGGAATACTGTGAGAACAACGGAATTGACGTACGATACGTCTCCATTACTCATCCAAGGGCCAATGGCCAAATCGAGCGCGCCAACGACATATTACTCAAAGCTCTCAAGAAAAGGTTGCACGACATCGGCAACACAAAAGGAGGCAAATGGCTCAAGGAACTGCCCAATGTTCTTTCGGGACTACGTACTCAATCATGCAAGTCTACTGGACACTCTCCCTACTTCCTCGTATATGGGTCAGAGGCCATCCTCCCTGCAGACGTCATGTGGCAGTCTTCTGCAGTCGAACAATATGATGAAGGAGTAGCAAAAGAAACAAGACGTCTGGACCTCGACAGTTTGGAAGAAACAAGATGTGCACCACTAACTCAGTCAGCTAGATATCTTGAGGGACCACGACGCTACCACAACTACAATGTCAAAGAGCGTAGATTCAATTTGGGAGACATGGTCCTTAAATGCATCCAAGACACATCAGGGCTGCACAAGCTCAACTCGCCATGGGAAGATCCCTACGTCATATCCAAGGTCACGGGGCTTGGATCGTATTGACTACAAGACCTCTCAGGAGAAGAAATAGCAAATTCTTGGAACATAGAACATCTGTGTCGCTATTTCCCATAATAGACTACAAGATATACACTCGGGCTTTCATGCCAGTTAAATAAAAACAACAAAGTTCTTTGGCAAAACTCCCATCTTTGCCTCTGCTCGACTATCCACAACCACTCGAACTCTCTAGCTCTCCGAGCTTCAGCGCTCCGATTGACTTGATTTCATCAATTCTCTTCGAGTTATCACAACTCGTCAGCTATCCTCAGCCACTAGAGCTCTCTAGCTCTCCGAGCCTCAGTGCTCCAATTAACTTGGATCTCATCAAGTCTCTTCGAGTTATCACAACTCGCCGGCTATCCACAGCTACTCGAGCTCTCCAGCTCTGCGAGCCCTCGTGCTCCGCTCTCCGCTCTCAACTTGACTTCATCAAGTCTCTCCGAGTTATCTCAACTCGTCAAGCTGCCCACAGCTACTAAAGCTCCAGCACTAGAGTTTTGTCAACTCATCTCCACAAGACTAAAGCGGCTTCATAAAAGCCACGACTACGTCATTAGTCATTTTTTACTCAAAAAAACACAAGATTGATGCAACCATCGGATGATTACTCAAGATTGCATTTTTTGCATTACATAATCTCCACATTTAGATCCGAATACTCAATGAAGTCAGGGTACACAAAATACAATACAACAGCACAACAACGACTACAAGCAACTGCCTACTGGTAGTCTGCATAGAAGTCCCAAACTTTTACTATATCACAAGGATACATAGGCCTGGCGACTACTAGATCACCAAGGTGTAAGTAGTGTCAAAAGGCAGGACCTACACACGAGGAAGCTGCGCAATACGCAGCCATATCCTGGTCCTCCTCCCTAACAACCCCAGGAACTCCTTCGCTGCCGCTCCCTCGACAGCGGCAATGATGAATCCCCGACGCAGCATAAGGGAGAAAAATACCAAGACTGCTCCCTTGCTAGCTTCAGTGCATAGATCCACACTGCATGCCACACCTCTACCTCTGATCAGAGAGCCGGATAAAGAGCACGGCACTCATCACCCATCACTCGCGAGTTCCAGCGTGGACTCAGCTGGATCACGAGCTGCACGATGAGGCACGCGGTAAACCCTCCTACAAGAATTCTTCTAGCATCGCGGCTATCCCTACGAGTGCAAGAGTATGTGGAGGGAAGGTGGCTCTAATTTATGAGGAATCTTCTAGCACCGGGACGCTCATTGAAAGCTTTCCACTATCAAACAATAGCAACCTAAAGCAATCTATCGCTACACTGGAGAAGCATGACCTTGGTCGAGCCCCTAGGGGTCTATTTATAGCCAAATGTCACAACCACCACCTACTTAGAAGTTACTGCTCGCTCATGATGATTAGCCTGAAATGCTGACAAGGGTCAGCAAGACGCTTTCTGACTCCACTCATGTGAAGGCACTCAACCACAACGGACAAAAGTGAACAGTTCGCCCGTGCACTCCTCTCAAAGTACAAAGAAAGGTCAGAGTACCTTCAACAGCAACACCAATAATCGATGATCGCAACAGATATTACGACTACTCGATTACTTGGACTTGTTCTTCCCAACTACAAAGATCAGCCAAGATAAAAGATCATCAATCAACAATTCAGACTTCAAATAAAATTCAAAGAATTGTTTTGAGTACTCCCACGAAGTACTCCGCAGGTTACAACTCAAAATTTCAACAAGACTAAGGCTCTTCTAAAGATAAAAACTCAGACATCTTCGAAGCAATCGGCTCAGCCTCCTCAAAATACTGCACATAGGCATCCTCTGTGCAGTTCTGAGCAACTTCATCACCAGCCGCTGTCAAATCTACCCTCGGGTAATATGACTTGACCACCGCAAGGACTTGTTTGCAGACAGCCTTACAGAGCCTAGCAACTTTACCCAGAGCAGCTCTCAGTCTCTCGACTAGTGAGTGAGGCCCAGCATCATCGTCAAGTGGAGCAATGGCATTGACTACATCCTACGCAGCACTGGTCAACTCTTGGAGCTCACCTTGCAGTCTCTCTATGGTCCTACCGTGGTCCCTACAAGCCACCATTGCCATAGCAAGCATAACTCCATTTTGATTCTTCCTGTTCCTCTCATGCTCATATGCAGCCTGAGCCTTAGCCAGCGACACCCAGAGATGGGCAGCCTCATCAGCTACCTAGTCATGAGCGTTCCTCCAATCAAGAAGTTGACTACTCGTAGTGGCCTCTTTTCTCTTGAGCTCTGCGCCAAGCATCACAGATCAAAACCTACCACTACAAGTCAAACATAATCAAAAGATTATGAGTACTCACCCTGATATTTCTTGTTCAAAGATTTATAGCGATTCTCCATGGTCATTCCGCTCTACTACAAAGGACTTTGCAGCCTCCTCATGAACTCTCAAGGACTCTGTAAGTCGGCTACATTCTTGCTCCAGTTGTGCCACTCGCTGCACGGTGTCATTACGCTCCTGGAGGGCCCGAGTATTTCTTTGGGCTCTGTCATATAGGTCCTGCAAGCAACTTAAAACAAGTCATCAAGACTTGTCAAAACACAATTAGTCAAAAGAAAATAGTTCACACACACCTGAAAGCTCTGGATAGCTCTTTGAAACTCTAATTCCGACGGCAGCTCGAGTACCGGACCCTCGGTATTCTTAGCAATTTGAGGCTCTGGACTTTCACCCACAACAACCCCTGACAATAAAAACCCATGGGTCATTATTGGATACAAAAGAAATCCCCTTCAAAGCATCTATACTCTAGCAACATACCCGGTATGCCGACTTCACCCACTTTAGTCGCATCAACTAAAGCCAAGGTGCCATCAACAGTCGTTGAAGATAGCACACCCCCAGAACTCGAGGTAACTGTTGGGCCCTCCACTGAGCAGATAACTTCTTGCAGCATGGAGATAGTGGCACCAAGACGACTTGTGTCTTCAACCTCAGGTGCGTCATCCATTGACAAGTCGACTAAGGGAACAAAGATTGTAGTCGAAAGACCAGCCTCCACTCTTGTATCCATGGGAATGGTATCCTCAGAATCCCTAGGTCAAAACTCGAGGTCATCATCCATTTTTCGGAAGTTCAAACAAACAATCAAAAGGAAAGATCACATAAAAACTCACCGGGATGATCGCGGCGGCAATTGTACACGTTTCTTCTCAGTAACTGCCAGTTGAATACTCGGCACCACAGGGGCCGTGGGAGGTACGACCTCCACTCCTTCGCCGAGTCCTGAAAAAAACCAAGGCTGAGACTAAATACGCAGGACTATCAGAATAAATAGAGTACTCACCACTGGCGATAACATCAGACAACAAGGCACCAGCAGCAACCACCGGTGTCTTCATGACATCTACCACCTCAAAAGACGTAACCCTGGTAACCCGCTCGGGGGCTGTCGATGCCGATGCTGCCTGCTCAGAGGTTGCTGCTTCCGAGTTCAAAAGTGGCACCCCCACAGGTAGCTCTTCAGCAGCCGCGACACTGACAACTGCATCTTTTGCAATCGCGACTACTTCACCAGAAGTAGCCTGATCACCGCCGGTGGTCAAGTCGCCGGCCTTCCCAACCGACTAATATCATCAGCATTTTGCAAAGAAACAATTTTCCAAAAAAAAAACCTTAAATACACGACTATGTACCTTGGCACTGTGTGACCCCTCGGGGGTCAAACTCTATGAAGAAATAGGCTGCACAACAACTTTCTTTTGAACTACTCACTGTTTCTGAGCAGAAGGAGAGGGATCATCGTCAGTGTCAACCACAACAATGTCCCTGCCCTCAGGCTGCGGCAAGAAGCCAAAAAGCACCCGGGACTGCAAGCCAACAATTGTTACTCAAAAAAGTGTTACCATGCCTCAACTACACAAATCAAGCAAAGGAACATACCTCCATTGGTCCATACCAACCATCAAACTGACGAAGAACTCCTGGAAGTACTGGTACTTCTTGATAGTTCTTGAATAACTTCCCCAACAACGCCTCAATATCATCATCAGATATGTCATCAGGGGACATCTGCGATGGGTCATCAAAACCTGAGTACTCCGAGCCTGAGCGAGCTCGTTGTTGCAAAGGCTGAACCCTCTGCTTGAGAAAATTGGTGGCCACATTGATGCCAGTTAAGCCCAATAATTTCAACTCGGCAATCTGAGACAGCAGGTTAGGAATTTCAGGGGTGTCCTCGGGCTTGCTCACCCAATTATCCGCATGCTTTGGAGCATGATCGGTGACCACTGGTAAGACAGGATCATGATTCCCAACATAAAACCATCTTTTCTTCCAGTCGCCATGAGAGTTAGGCAAGATAAGCACTTGAGTTCCTCAGCTGAAACCCAGCCCCACCAAACATCTTTGTCCTAGTTGCACTAGGCTGCGGCTTACAGCGAAACAACTTCCTAAAAAGATCAAGACTAGGAGGGACACCTAGGTACACCTCACACAAGTGTACAAAGATAGCCATATGGAGAACACCATTGGGATTCAAGTGTACTAACTGAAGGTTGTAGTACCTGAGAATACCTCTGAAGAAGTCGGAGGTGGACACTATTAGTCCTCTCTCGACGAAATGTGCAAGCATGACTGTCTCCTTCGGGTGCTCCTCAAACTGCCACACATTCCCAAATGCAAGCCTCCACTCGAGTTCAAGCTTTGGTTGAAGAAGCTTAGCATTGACCCAAGCCTGGACCGCAGGTTCCTACATCACAGAGTGCTGCCAGGTGATCCCAGGCGGCGGCGGCGCAGTCTAGTTTGTTGGACCACACTTTGGCACCGGCAGCGTGAGCTCTTTGCCTTTCTTGGATTTAGATCTCACCTTACTGGTGCCCGCGGCTTCCCCCTGGGTTTTCTCCAGTTTGTTCCCCATCTTCTTGACATGCATTAGTCAGTCTCGGGAAAGGTGGAGGTGGGAAGGAGTGGCAGCAGATCTGCCTCAAGGGCGAGGACAAAGCAACAATGGCGGCGGCGGCGCAGGGAAGAGCGGCAGCTCTAGATGCACAGGAAAGGGGTGAAAAAAATAGATCTAGTAAAAATGACGTACCGCTAAATCACCACTGGCCCCCCCTATTATATCTGCATCACCTCCGGATTCCAAGCATCAATCAAGCAACGGTCAGATATAAATTAGATTTACCACCATAATTTCGAATGGATACTCTGACCAAAGGTTTGACCCCTTCATCGACTACAAGTAATCGCCTAAGTGCTCGGGGGCTGCGGATACCATACCTGCTGGATAAAGTTTTCTTTTTTCTGAAGACTACATAAGTTAGAGCGAAGTCACAAATTTGACCCTCAGTGTGATTCCTCAATTCAACCTAAGGCTCAGGGGCTACTCCATATGAAGCGCGATTGTCATCGCACTACCATATAAAAAGTTTCAAGGAAAAGGTTACTCAAACATTGGAGGATGCTGAGAGTACCTTCCAGTCGCGCGACAGCACCAGTACTCAAAGGATCGGCCGCGTCTACAACTCAGAAAGCACCAAGGAGAACTCAAGCGATGTCCTCAAGTATCCGGAACTGTTTCTCTTGACTACAAAGTACTCGGAGGCTTGTCAGGCATACATCCCCAGGTCCATGAGTAGGCCTTGTATGGCCCACTCAGGGACGTACTCAGACGAGATAAGGATATGGGAGGCTACACCGCAGGGTAACGTAGCCTCCACGGACTCCTGAAGACTAGTCGGAATAGACAAGGAAACTACTCTACCGATTAGGAGTAGAACTTTGTAACCATGTTCGACTAGGACTCCACCCTGTAACCTTGCTCCCCCGACTATATAAGGGCGGGCAGGGACCCCCTCAAAATGACAGCTAAGAAGTTCAATACAACCAACACACATCACGTAGGGTATTACGCGATCTAGCGGCCCGAACCTATCTAAATCATGTTCCTTGCATCACCATCGACTCCTTGATTCTCGACGACACCCACCGCACAAAAGACCACCTAGGGTACCCCCTAGGTGGGTTGCCGGTCTAAAACACCGACAGTGGGTGACCATACAAAAATGTGTCAACAAGTTTTGTGGATGTCTATCACGGAGTAAGATGTTGAGCCCTAGTAGATTGAACTTGTGCCAAGACTGAATGTTAGATGTGACTTAATCTAGCATAAGAGTGTTTTAACTTAGCCTAATCACCATTAACATAGCTTAATGTAGAAGATAAATGCTTAGTATCTAATCGGAGTCTTTAGTCATCATGGATGCTTTCATAGTCGTCGCAGAGTTTATTAGTTGTGAATCTTCACTGAATCGAGAGCTTCTAGCTTCTGGTTGATGAAAAACTTGCGTAGATGAAACATTAACCTTTACCACCTTAGGAATTGTTGCTCCTATATGATGAGTAGGATTGGGCATAATTAACCGAGAACTAAGGACCGAACCGAAAAATCGAGGATCGAACCGAAAGAACCAAAACCGAGAAATTCGGTCATAGGTTCAGTTCTGATTTTCAACTAACCGAAATTTGATTGGTTCTGACCCTCGGAACCGAAGAAACCGAAGTATGTATAGCTAACAACAATAGTTCAAGCCGAGCCTAATAATATTTTGAACAGGCCTAGCAACTCTCATAACTCACAGCTGCACCCCAACCTTCCCGAGACCCTTGCCTAGCGACGCTTCTTCTTCTTCGTCGGTTCCTTTCCTCCTCCACGCGTGCTCCACGTCTCCTCCTCTCTAGTCCCATTGCCCCTCCCTACATACCCTCCTCCTCTTCAGTTGGCACATGGCTACTTGGCTCGTGCACCCCATGAGCTGCTGGCCACCCTTGGCTCTTCCTCTGCATATGGAAGCGAGCGCTGCCTAACAGGGGTTGGCAAGCGGTAGCACCTCCTCTCCTCTCCTGGTTGTAGGCATGCGACTCTAGCGACGGCTCTAGGCAATGGCTCTAGAAGATGGCAGATTTGGTGAGGTCTGCCACTGGAGCTCCACCTCCACGAAGCTCTACAAGATCCATAGGCTGTAGATGGACAACAAGGAGGTGGCAATAGTGCTGCAGGTAGACAAGGAAGGCTAGTGGTTTTGATTTTTGTTGTTGATTCTTGTGATTTTCGAAGTTGATTTTGGTTGTTGATTTGGGATCGGATTGATTCAATGTTGGTTAGTTCAATTGGAACTGAGGACCGAACCGGACTAACCAACACCAAAGCTGCTGGTTCTCAAAAATTTCAAGAACCGATCGGTTCTCATTTTCAGGTAACCGAATTTCATCGAAGACCGAAGAACCAATCGGTTTTATTGGTCTAACCAAATGCCCACCCCTAATGATGAGCTACCAACCTCTACAGTGGCCTAATCAGTTGGTATTTTCATTCCTCACCTAGACTAGTCGATGCACAAGGTACCCCCTTAAAATCGTGTGTGAGTGTGTGTGTGTCAGTATTGGGTTCGGGCCGAGTCTAGATGTATAGGTTAGGTGTACTTGGTACAGGGTGAAACTCACAACATTTTTCATGGTAGAAAGTTGCACCATAGGATGGTTTCTTAGTTGTTATCCATGTAGCTCACAAAATCCTAATCTTTTGGGCAGAGCCCTTGGGGCTCGACCCACTTCAGCCTGCCAAGGCCCATCTAGGGCCAGCTGCTCTTCACAGCGCCGCCGTCGCCCCGACCAACTTTGGCATGCGTGCCACACCAAGGCTCCACCCTTGCCCCTATAAATAGCGAAGCCATGTCCTTTGCTTGCCCTGCTGCCCCCGCTCACGCTTGCGCCATGCCTTGCCCTTGATCACCGGACGTTATGAAGCGAAACCATCTAACAAGAAGGACGTTATGAAGCTCACCGGCATGATGGCAATTCTTAGCCACTTCATTAGCAAACTTGGAGAAAAAGGTGTGCCCTTCTTCAAGCACCTTAAAAAGGTGGACAAGTTTGCATGGGATGACAAGGCCAGCAAGGTGCTCAAAGAGCTCAAAGCTTCCTCACCACTCGTCCCGTTATGATGGCCCCGACCGACCAAGAAACAATGTACCTCTACATCTCTGCAACAATGCATGTTGTCGGCACCGTGCTAGTTGTGGAGCACCTGGAACCCGACCATGCTAATGCAGTGCAACAGCCGGTGTATTACATCAGCGAAGTCCTCAGCGACTCCAAGACCTACTATACCCAAGTGCAGAAACTACTCTATGCAGTACTTCCAAGCGCACAATATTTGTGTGGTATCCTCGTTCCCCATTAGTGAAATACTGCACAACACGAACATTAACGGCAGAGTTGTCAAGTAGTCCGTGGAGCTTTATGAGTTTGACCTTGATTTCTACCCACGCCATGTAATCAAGTCACAAATCCTAGCCGACTTCATGGCAGAATGGACAGATATCCAGAAGCCACCTTCCCTAGAAATGCCAGAACACTAGACCATGTACTTTGACGGCGCTCTCAACCTCGAAGGAGCTGACGCGGAGGTCCTTTTCATATCCCCCAAAGGTGAGCAGCTCAAATATGTACTCCAGGTCCACTACAAGGCCACCAATAATGGCACTGAGTATGAAGCTTTGATCCACGGCCTCCGCATCGCCGTATCCCTCGGAATTAAGCGCATCCTTACTTATGGCGACTCCAAGGTTGTCATCGAGCATGTCAACAAGAACTAGGGCTGCACCAAGGAATCCATGGACGCTTACTGTGTAGAAATCCGCAAGCTTGAGGCCCACTTTCATGGCCTCGAGTTACATCATGTCCCCAAGGACCATAACATTGCTGCCGACATCCTATCCAAGCTCGGCTCCATTCGTGCGCAGGTTCTGGCCGGTGTATTTGTACAAGACCTCCATAAGCCTTCCATCAAAATCCTAGACCCAAACCAGGCCAATGACGCCAGCACTCAGGCTCCAGCCGACCCAAAACCTACTAACATAATGATGATTGAGGTAGAAGAAGATTGGCGCGCCCTGTTTACAGCCTTGATTACCGACCAGATGGTGCCAGAGGATAAAATAGAGCATGAAAAATTAGCTCGGCGCAGTGCAAACTACGTCGTCATTGGCAAAGAGCTATACAAAAAAGCTGCATCCACAGGGATACTGATGAAATGTGTTCTATGCAGCAAGGGTATTGAACTACTGCATGAAATTCACTCAAGAGCATGTGGCAACCATGCCACCTCAGGCACTTTGGTTGGCAAAGCTTTTCGCTCTAGTTTTTACTGGCCAACAGTAGCAGCCGATGCAAAAGGAGCTCATCCAATGATGCAAGGGGTGTCAATTTTTCTCCAAGCAGCAGCATCTTCTAGCTCAGGCCCTGCATACCATCCCATCATCTTGGCTCTTCGCATGCTGGGGGCTGGACATGGTCGGACCCTTCAAAACCTCTCCAGGTGGATATACACATATCTTTGTGGCAGTTGACAAATTTACAAAGTGGATTGAGGTCTGTTACAAGTATTGAATTAGCTAAAGCAGCTCAGTTTGTGGAAGAAATCATGCACCTCTTTGGAGTGTCTAATAGGATCATAACGGACCTTGGTGCACAATTCACAGGGTTCGAGTTCTGGGATTTTTGCCCAGACAACCTCATTGATGTGTACTACTCCTTAGTAGCTCACTCGTGTTGCAACGGCTATGTGGAGTGTGCAAATGGGATGGTCATCCAATCCCTCAAGTCACGTATCTTCGATGACGCGTTCAAATACGCTACCAAGTGGCTACATGAGCTGTCCCATGTCATCAGGGGCCTAAGAACACAGAAGAGTCGGGCTACCGGCTACACACCTTTCTTTATGGTATATGGTTCAAAGGCCGTCTTGCCATCTGATGTGGCCTCCGACGCCCCGCGTATCCAATACTATGAGGAAGGTGAGGCAGAAAAGAGTTAGCACATTGACATTGCTAGCCTTGAAGAACATCGTGTGGTGGCCCTCATCTAGCATGCATGCCATGAGTAGCAGCTACGGTGCTACCACGATTGGAATATTAAGGAACACTCCTTCAACGTTGGTGACTTGGTGCTTCGCCGGGTCCAGTCCACCAAGAACATGCAAAAATTGGCCACCCCTTGGGAGGGCCCCTTCATCATCAAAGAGGTCATCCAACCAGGCACCTACCGACTACAATGGGCAGATCGTTCTGGCGTCCCCAATCCATGTAATATCGAGCGTCTACACGCTTCTACGCTTAGAATATAAAGCTATATGCTTTGTTTCCCTTCTATATTGAATAAATAAAACCCCTGTGGTTCTTTTTACATACCTACTACCTTACTATTCTTCTTCTTGAGCTATCCCTGATGCTCAGGGGCTGTCCGACCTATTCAGCAGCCCTCTCGCTCACAAGCTCGGTGGCTCCCCCCTAGCGCCAACCTCTGGTTCACGCCTTTTCTCTCCCCTCCCCTCCTGAGGAAATACGACTAACTCGTGTGGTCAATGTCCTAGCTAGCAAAACCTAGACAACCTCACGTTCACCCCTCCTACAAGCTTGAGATCCGCTCTCAGCAGGATGCTGGTCAGGCGAGACTAAGTGCTTAGCGGCTATAGGCCTCAGCTACACTTTGTCCTGCCGTATACACCAAAGGAGGGACGGAATTTTTTCATCACATATTAATAAAAATGTTGCATTCATCGTTCCATCAAACAGTTTAATACGTCTTAAAATATTTTCCTACAGGTCAATGTCATTTACAATAGTCTCTGCCATGTCATGGTACTGCTCGGCTACCTCAAGGATCTTGTCTTCCTCGAACTCAGCCGTGATTCCTTTCACAGCACGTTCCAAGGTAATCGTCGGGAAGTGTGACGCCAATAACTCAAAAGTGTTATTGACACACTCAATCGCAGTATCCTACAGCAGCATCTTCAGCTAACCTAGTGCAGTCCTGAGATGGTCCAGTAGCGGCGTTTGTTGGGCATACTCCCCAGACTTACGAGTAGGCCTTGGACGGCCCACTAAGGGACGTACTCGGACATGATCAGAACAAGGATAGGCGTATCCTTCTCGGACTAGTCTTGTATGTTTATGGAAAACTACTCGGGCCGGTACCGAGTAGAACTCTGTAATAGTACCCGACTAGGACTCAGACTTGTAACCCTGCCCTCCCGGGTATATAAGGCCGGGCAGGGACCCCCCTCAAACACAATCCTCAGGACCAGAACATACATCAATACAAACCAACACACAGGACGTAGGGTATTACGCGATCTAGCGGTCCGAACTTGTCTAAATCGTGTTCCTTGCGTCACCATTGATTCCTTGATTCTCGACGACCCTTACCGCATAAAAGACCACCTAGGGTACCCCTAGGCGGGTTGCCGATCTAAAACACCGACAGCTGGCACGCCAGGTAGGGGCGCTCATTGAGTTTCTCAGCGCGAACTCAATGGCAAAAGTCATCATCAGGCCCGTCTTCTTCATCGAAGCCGGCGCCACCTTCGTTTTTGGATCCTGGCTTTGCGTCGCCGAGGGCTCGGGGTCATTCCGGCGCCAGATCGTCGACATTCACGAGAAGAAACCAGAAGATTTGACCAGAAAAAATCAAGATTTCAAAGTCACCGAGTTCGAGTTCGACTACGCGTCGGATTCAATTTCGCCTCGGACTACTCCAACGTCTCGCTCAGGGGTCAAGCTCTCCCGACCCCAGGACTCGGGGTCGGGCAAGGCGGAGCTACCCTTCCCAAGGGTCGGGCTCCAATGACCCCAGGACTCAGGGTCGGGCGAGGCGGAGCTACCCTTCCAAAGGGTCGGGCTCCGCCGACCCCGGGCCTCGGGGTCGAGCGAGGCGGAGTCTCGCTCAGGGGTCAGGCTCTCTTGACCCCAGGACTCGGGGTCGGGTGAGGCGGAATTCCACTCAGGGTCGGGCGAGGTGGAGCTATTCCCTCAAAGGGTCGGGCTCAGCCGACCCCTGGACTCAGGATCGGACTCGCTTCGGATTCGGCGGCCCCAGTCAGCATCCAAATCAGTTTTGACTTCAAAGCGGTTCCCGCATGGACTCCGCAACACGACAAAAGTCTACCAAGGTTTTCTTGCTCGAACCCAAGTTGAACTCGGGCAGGACGAGGACGTTGACTCCGACTCATCCTACTCACCAGAGATACCATTATCTGGTCCAGCCCAAGGGTTGGTAATAACTTCGACACCACAAGGCAGATTCGTCCACTGGTCGGGATTGCGACCATCTTTTCTCGACCGTGACTACGACTCGCGCCTCGTCACCCATATAGACAACCTGCCGTATCAAGAAGGCGTTCCACTTACGTTCAACCACGAAGAAAGCTATACAGAGATTGCTACATCAAGTTCCGGAAGCTACTACCCGGACAGGGAGATACTTGTTATTACTCAGAATAACAACCTGGGTACTAGCCAGAATAGAACCCCCAGGCGACTAGCACAAGTCAACAACATCTCTAAAGATGAGTCTACAGCCGACAATGAAACTCCCGAACAGCGCAACCAACGAAGGGCGCGCAATGCCACTCGAGCTGAGCGTCGATAGTCAATGGCTACAAATATTCCTATTACAAATCTTGAACGGGCTTTCAACGCGGTCCAGGCTCAGGAGCACAATACTCCACTCGCGGCTATCGCTTCAATCAACCTTTTGACGACACTGATGCCTCAAGATAAGGATAACGTAGCCACAGCTCAACTCGTGCAGTGTGGCAACGGACTAATCGCACAACTCGCGGAGCAAGCTTACAAGCTACTCGACAAAGAATCACCAATCCCGTCCGTTCCTCGCATTACATCACATCAAGACGGAAGCAGGGGGGCTGCAGATAAAAATGTCGCCCCACGAAATGATGATGCAGTCAACCAACCCCGGCAACACAGCCAAGGTCCAAGCAAGCATAAAGCTCCTACTCAACAGAAGGATGTGGGTGAAGCCAGCTGCACCAACTCGGTTAAAAGTATTCGCCCTACTCGGAAGATCCGCGAGATGTCCAACTTCAGCGATCTACGAGAAATCCTCAACAGTCGGCGCGAACGGGAAGTCGACAGCTACAACCACTTTCCTGCTTTCACAAACCGGGTAATGAAAACAAAATTACCCAAAAAGTTCAAACCAACCGGCATTACTAAGTACGACGGTAAGCAAGACCCAGTTCAATGGCTACGCTGTTACTCGCTAGCCGTCCAAGCAGCCGGGGGTAACAACGACACCAAAGTCATTCATTTCCCCATATGCATGGAACCCGCACCACTGACCTGGCTCGAGTCACTCAAACCCAAGTCCATTGACTCTTGGGCAGACTTGACAAAGGCTTTTACCAACAACTTCGCCGGCTCCATGGCTAGACCAGGCAACAAGATTGACTTCAGACAAATTAAGCAGAAAGAGGGCGAGACCCTGCGCGACTATCTGCGACGGTTCTTTGAAAAGAAGGCTACCATAGTGGACATCTCTGAAGCAGACGTCATTGAGTGCTTCCAAAACGGACTCTATGATCGATGAACATACCAAGACTTCGGTCGCCGACGACCAGCCGATGTCAAAGAACTCAAACTCATGGTGCAATAGTGGACCGATGAAGAAGACAAAGAACGAGAACGGTTTGGTTCCCACCGTAAACGCGGATGTGACAACATCCACAACAATGACACAGATAAAACTCGACATAACGATGCTTGGAATTCCTATCCAGGTAACCATAATAGCAAAAGGAAGCCCGACAACACTGTTGCTGCCATGACCAGCTCCGGGAAAAAGGGACATCGCAGAAACGACGACGGACCAACCTTCACAGAGCTACTCAAAAAGCAGTACCCATGGCACCCGACTAGCAAGCACTCCGCACAGGACTGTTACAGCATGCGCCGAGTCATGCAAGACTTGCCCGCACCACCAACTCCTGAAGAGTACGCCAAAAACAGAGACAAGGGTAAAAACAAAGCCCGCAACGACGAAGATGAGGACGGCGATTTCCAACCAGCCTAAAAAACCGTCAACGTCATTTTTGGCGGCATTCCCAGCACTGCATCCAAGCGAGCTATCAAACTCGTACTCAGGGAGATCATGGCCATCGAGCCGACGGACCCCACACCGCTAAAGTGGTCGGAAGTCCCAATTTCTTTCAGCAGAAAAGATCAATGGACAAAATTTTCAGAACCAGGCCGTTTTCCACTAGTCCTAGATTCAGTCATGGTAGGTTCAAAGTTAACCAAAGTACTCATCGACGGTGGGAGCGGCCTCAACGTTATCTTCGCCAAAACATTAAGGAAAATGTGCCTCGACGTCACTGAAATGCTTACTCCAACGGATTCACCTTTCTACGGCATTGTGCCCGGAAACGCGGCCATACCACTGGGACAAGTTGTCCTTCCAGTCACCTTCGGAAGTAAGGAACATTACCGCACCGAGTACATCAGATTCAAGGTCGCCGACTTCGAGACATCTTATCACGCCATACTTGGACGGCCAACACTAGCCAAGTTTATGGCCATACCACATTATGTCTACCTGGTACTCAAAATGCTAGGTCCCAAAGGCGAGCTCACGCTACGAGGAGATCTCCGGAGATCCTACGAGTGCGACACCGAAGCCGTGGAAATTGCTGCGACTACTCAATCTCCTAGTCCCATGCAGCAAGTCTTCACAGCTTCAAAGAAACTCTATCTCACCGAACTGGAGATCCCGGAAAGCAAGTTGAGCTCCACAAATGTGAAACCCGCTAGTGAGCAAGACTTCAAATTGATCGACCTTCAGACCGGTGATCCTTCCAAGACAGCCCTGATCGGAACAGGGCTGGATCCTAAATAGGAATTCACGCTCGTTAGTTTCCTTCGGGCTAACCATGATATCTTCGCTTGGAAGCCGGCTGACATGCCAAGTGTGCCCAAGGAACTGATCGAGCATTCCCTCAACGTCGACCCCAAAGCTACTCCAAAACGGCAACGACTACGCCGATTCGCTCAGGACAGACGAGAAGCAATCAAAAAAGAGTTAGCCAAACTACTCACGGCAGGATTCATCAAGGAAGTCTTCCATCCTGACTGGCTCGCCAATCCTATGCTTGTTCATAAGAAAAACAACGAATGGAGAATGTGTGTCGACTCCACCGACCTCAACAAACACTGCCCAAAAGATCCTTTTGGGCTACCCAGGATTGATCAAGTGGTCGACTCCACCGCCGGGTGCGCCTTGCTATGCTTCCTCGATTGCTACTCCGGCTATCATCAGATAAGCCTTAAAGAGGAAGATCAAGCCAAAACAGCGTTCATCACGCCCTTTGGAGCTTTCTGCTACAAAACAATGTCTTTCGGACTCAAGAACGTAGGAGCAACTTACCAAAGGGCTATACAGATGTGCTTCGAAAAGCAGCTTCATCGCAATGTTGAAGCTTATGTTGACGACGTCGTCGTCAAAACAAGACACCGGGAGGAACTCATTGACGACTTGGAGGAAACTTTCTCCAGTCTCCGCGCTTTCCGATGGAAACTCAATCCTACTAAGTGCGTCTTCAGAGTACCTTTCGGCAAACTACTCGGGTTCATCATTAGCCATCGCGGCATTGAGGCCAACCTAGAGAAGATATCTGCCATCACAAACATGCAGGCACCAGCCAGCATTAAGGATGTGCAGAAACTCATAGGCTGCATGGCCGCTCTCAACCGGTTCATCTCGAGACTTGGAGAACGGGGACTACCCTTCTTCAAGCTTCTCAAACGCCAGGACAAGTTCAAATGGACGGAAGAGGCAGAGAGGACATTTACACAACTCAAAGACTTTCTGTCAAAGCCTCCTGTACTCACCGCTCCCTCGCCGAACGAAGACTTGCTCCTATACATCTCCGCTACTACTCATGTCGTCAGCACGGCAATAGTAGTCGAACGGTCTGAACCGGGCCACGCTTACAAGGTCCAACGACCTGTCTACTTCGTCAGCGAAGTACTCTCGGACTCCAAAACTCGGTATCCACCGATACAAAAACTCCTATATGCTATTCTGCTCACCTCCCGAAAGCTGCGCCATTACTTCCAAGAGCACAACATCACAGTCATCTCCTATTTCCCGCTCGGCAAAATTCTCCATAATAGAGACGCCACGGGTTGAATCTCCAAATGGGCAGTCGAACTCAGAGCTCTCAGTTTGAGCTTCAAGCCAAGGACAGCCATCAAGTCTCAGGCTTTGGTCGACTTCATAGCCGAGTGGACCGAAAATAAGGTTCCAACTCCAGTCGAACGACCAAAACATTGGGTAATGTACTTCGACGGATCCCTCAAACTTGAAGGAGCCGGCGCAGGCGTCTTACTCATCTTCCCCAAGGGAGACCAATTCAAGCACGTGCTGTAGATATTCTGGGAAGCATCTAATAACGAAGCCGAGTACGAAGCACTGCTACACGGCCTTCACCTCGCAATCTCCCTCGGCATCAAACGACTATTGGTGTACGGCGACTCCCTAGTCGTCATAAACCAAGTCAATGACGAGTGGGACCGAAACAAGGACAACATGGACGCTTATTGCAAAGAAGTCCGTAAACTGGAAAACAAATTCTCCGGCTTGGAGTTCCACCACATCGTTCGCGACAACAACGTTGCCGCCGACGTTTTATCCAAAATGGGCTCAACTCGTGCAGAAGTTCTAGCAGGAATTTTCGTACACGAATTACGCAAGCCGTCCATACCTGAACAGGTCACGCCGCCAGTAGTCACGACTACTGACGTCTCCTGAGAAATCATGATGATAGAAGTCGACTAGAGGACACCCTTCATCGACTAAATCAAAGATCACCAGCTACCATCCGACAAGAATAAAGCTGAGCACATCTCCCGACGAGTAAAGAATTACGTTCTAGTCGGAGACAAGCTCTACAGGAAAGGTGCATCATCTGGAGTACTCATGAAGTGCGTCACCAGAGAAGATGGCCAAGAAATCCTAGAAGAGATTCACAGAGGAATCTGCGGCAACCACGCCTCTTCGAGGACACTAGCTGGCAAGGCTTTCAGAGCAGGGTTCTACTGGCCAATGGCTCTGGCCGATGCCAAACATCTGGTTCAGAAATGCAAAGGTTGTCAATTCTTCACAAAACAGCAACATGTGCTGGCTTACAAGCTAGTCACAATACCTCCAACATGGCCATTTGCCTGCTGAGGGCTCGACATGATTGGCCCATTACCAACTGCGCTAGGAGGATTCAACAGAGTACTTGTGGCAATCGACAAGTTCACCAAATGGATCGAGGTCAAACCATTCACTTGCCCCAAGGTAGACTGAGTCCTCGACTTCTTGGATGAAATCGTACACCGCTATGGTTTTCCCAATAGGATTATCACAGATCTCGGGTCAAACTTCAATAATCACGACTTTTGGGAATATTGCGAGAACAGCGGCATCGACGTCCGCTATGTCTCGGTTGCTCATCCGCGAGTCAACGGTCAAGTCGAGTGTGCTAATGGCATGATACTCGATGCTCTGAAGAAACGACTACATGACGTCGGTAACACCAAAGGTGGCCGATGGCTCAAAGAGTTACCCAATGCCTTGTGGGGCCTACGTACCCAACCATGCAAGACTACGGGACTATCACCCTATTTTCTGGTATATGGCTCAGAAGCCATACTACCCGCCGACATCATGTGGCAATCACCATCCATTGAACAATACGACGAAGAGCTTGCAATAGAAACGCGGCGAACGGATATAGACAGTTTGGAAGAAACAAGATGCGCAGCACTAGTGCAATCTGCCAGATACCTTGACGGTTTAAGGCGTTATCACGATCGCAACGTCAAGGAAAGATCTTTCAACTCGGGTGATCTGGTCCTTAAGCGTATCCAAGACACGACAGGATTGCATAAACTCAATTCACCGTGGGAAGGTCCTTACATTGTATCAAACATTACAGGACCCGGATCTTACAGACTCCAAGAGCTTTTAGGAGAATAGGTGCCAAACTCCTGGAATATAGAACACCTCTGTCGCTATTACCCATAGCAGCACTCGAATACTCACTTCAAGGCAACTACTCGGGACGACTACTCGACTACTGACTTCAAGGGGTGTTAGCTCCGGCGAGCTATCAGTACAACAAGGATCCTTGCCCTGATACAAAATCTTCATATCAATCTTTACTGAAACAAGCGTACATCAAGCTACATATGAGTACAAGGACTCGGCTTACACGAAGACTACAAGCAACTGCCTACTGGCGGGCTGCATTTAAGCCTCAGGCTTTTACTATATCACAAGGCCACTCAGGTCTGCCGACTGCAGGAAGGGCCCACACGCAAGGAAGCTGCGCAAAACGCAGCCATGCCCAGGTACCCTACCCAAGGCACTGCCAGGTACTCCATCACCGCCATCGCCTGGACAGCGGCAACGCCAAATCCGGCAAGACGCGCCTAGAGGGAACCAAGGCTGCTCTTTTGCTAGCCTTGCGGAGCCAATCTGCTCTACGGCCGCACCTCCACCTCTTTCAGAGCGGGATGAAGACCGCGGCACTCGTCACCCATCACTCGCGAGTTCCAGCACGTACTCCACTGGATCACGAGCTGCAAGATGAGGAGTGCGATGAAACCTCCTACGAGGATTCTTCTAGCATCGCGGCTATCCCTACGAGCGCAGGAGTCTGTGGAGCGAAGGTGGCCTCAATCTACGAGGAATCTTCTAGCACCGGTGCACTCTTTGATGGCTCTCTACACTCAAACAGAAGCAACCACAGGCAATCCATCGCTACTCAGGAGCTTGAGTTGGTTCGCCCACTAGACGGCCCTATTTATAGCCGGAAGCTGCAACTACCACCTTCTCAAGAGTTACTATGCACCCATGATCAATGAGTCTGACGACTCCTGACTATGCCCATGTGAATGCACTCATGCCGCAACGGACAAAGGAGCACAGTACACCCGTGCATCCGCAAAGGACAAAAGAGCATAGTACACCCGTACATCCACAAAGGACAGACGAGTACAGTACACCCGTGTCCCTCAGAAGACGAGTACTCAAACAGAATTACGACTACTCGACACTCGGGACTACTACAAGCCAAGCATGGCCTACATGTTGAGGGCTTCGACTACTCCAAACTCAAAGTCGGGCGAGGTGGAGTTTTCACCCTCGACGAGGTCAGGCTCTCCCGACCCCAGGACTCGGGGTCGGGCGAGGCGGAGTTTTTACCCTCGACGAGGTCAGGCTCTCCCGACCCCAGGACTCGGGGTCGAGCGAGGCGAAGTTTTTCACCCTCGCAGGGGTCAGGCTTTGCGACCCCAAAACTCAAGGTCGAGCGAGACGAATCCCTTCCCTAGAGGGTCAGGCACAGCAGAGTTGCAATACTTCGGGTTTCGATGAACTGGAGTAAAAACTACTCTTTGCAAGACAACGACAAATCCAAAGGCTTGGCATTTCAAAATATCAATGTACTCGAATACAAGATTACACAAGCAGCTTAAAACTCTTCTAAGGGGACAAACTCCAACATCTTGGATGCAATAGGCTCCGCCTCCTCGAGGTACTGCGCATAGGCCTCCTCTTTGCAGTTGCGAGCCACGCCATCACCTGCTACCGCCAAGTCTGCCCTCGGGTAGTAGGACTTCACAACCGCAAGCACCTGTTTGCAAACAGTCTTGCAAAGTCCCGCCACTTTACTCGGGGCAGCTCTTAGTCGCTCTACTAGCGATTGCGGTCCTGCGCCTTCCTCCACGGGGGCTATGGCATTCAGCAAGTCTTCGGCCACTCCAGATAGCTCTCGGAGTTCACCCCGAAGCGTTCCCAAGGTCTGGGCATGATCTCTGCATGCCACCATGGCCATGGCAAGCATCACGCCATTCTGCATCTTTCGGTCCCGCTGATGCTCGCAAGCAGCCTGAGCTTCCGTGAGCACGGCCCGAAGATGTTCGGCTTCATCTGCCACTCGGTCATGAGCGTTCCTCCAATCAATAACTTGGCTCCTTGCAGCCGCCTCCTGCTTCTTGAGCTCTACAAAGCAAAAGAACTCAGGCCACATCCAACTATAGTCGGACACACCCAAAGTAGTCGCAATGCTTACCTTGATACTTCTTGTTCAAGGATTTGTAGCGGCTCTCCAGTTTTTCCTGTGGAACCGCGTGATCCGCGCGTTCCACGACAAAGGACTTCGCCCCAACTTCATGAATCCGAAGAGCTTCTGTCAGTGGGGCACATTCCTGCTCTAAATGATGGCTTTTTTCCTGAAAACATCCAAGTACGGTATGGTGAGTTTCAAGCCTCACTAGCTACTCGGGTCGTGCAACAACATCAACAGGGCAACCTACCTGGAAGCCCCAAAAAACATCAATGGCCCTCTCGAACTCCAAGTCAGAAGGCAGGCTAAGTACTGGTTTTTGGGTACTCTCCACAAAATGAGGCATTGTACCCAGAGCAGCACCTACAACATTTACCATGTCAGCTATCAACTACGACTGCAATAAAACAGATTACAGGCACTTACCTGGAGGAGTTGTTTGTTTGGATTTCTCAACAACAGCCAACGCTCCGCCAGACGATGATGATAGGCCGGCACTCCCCGAGCCTGACGCAGCAGCAGGAACCTCCACTGAGCGTATCACGTCTTGAAGCATCGACATAGTAGCTCCAAGACGGCCGGCGTCCACCTCGGGTACCTCTTTAACAATCAGGTCCTCAAAAGGAACAGATGTTGTAGTCGAAGGGTCTGGCACTATCCCTGTTTCTACAGGGATAGTCTCCTCTGCATCCCTGCACCAACAAAGTGTCACTGCATGACTCCAAGACAAATCCAACATCATTCAAAAAGAAAAGAAAGTTCACCGGGTTGAACGTGGCGGCAGTCGCACATGCTTCTTCTTGGTGACAGGCGGCCGAGTACTAGGAGCCGCGGGAACATCCGCCGGCACCGTCTTCTCACCAAGACCTACAAAACTGAAGTCAAGACTACAGTACTACTCAAATGAAAACAATCGGAAGGGACAACGCTTACCACTGGCGATCACATTGGACAGGAAGGTTCCAGTAGCAAGTACTGGTGACACCTCCTTCGCTACTCCAGCAGGCAGCCCCAGAACTGCCTGGTCAGCAATGGGCGGCATGGCAGCCGATGGAGTTGGCGCGGTTAAATCGGGGGCTACCATAGTTTCTGTTGATGGCACCCTCTTCGGCACCGTGTCAACAGCCGCATCACCGACTTCAGGGTCGGACACGGCCATTTCTTCAGAAACAGCCTCATCTACAGCCTTTACGAACCAAAGACAAGATTCACCACATCAATAACGAATTGCAAGTTCGTAATTGATACACAGTTACCGACTACATACCTTGGTACCCCAAAACTTCTCAGGGGTTGAAGCAGACTTAGCCGCAGACATCTTGCGAACTACTCTACGTCTCTTGACAGGAGGAGAAGGCTCATCCTCCGACTCCTCGACGACGGCTTCCGACTCTTCTTCCGACTGCGCCAAGTAGCCGGCAAGAACTCGGGACTTCAAACAACAAATCGGTATCAGCAACAAGAATCATAATTCAAAGAAGAACAAGTCAGGAGGAAAATACTTACCACTTCTGGCTCGTACCAGGATTCATACTGGCGAAGGGCTGCAGGGATTACTGGTACTCCCTGATAATTCCTAAAAAACTTAGCCAGCAGCACCTCTACGTCATCATCAGATATGTCCTCATCAGACATACGCGATGGATCCTTCAGACCTCCGTACTCACTTCCCGAGTGAGCACGTTTTTGAAGTGGCTGGACCCTTCTCTTCAGGAAGCTGGCTGCCACATTGATCCCAGTCAAACCGAGTACCTTCAACTTGGAGATCTGCTGCATTAGGAGATCAAGCTCAGGGGTGTCCTCGGGCTCGCTTACCCAGTTTTCCGCATGTTTGGGCACGTGACCATTCACCACAGGCAAGCGAGGATCATGGTTCCCGATGTAGAACCACCTTTTCTTCCAATCCCCATGGGAGTCGGTCAGATTATACTCAATATACGCATTCGAGTTCCTGAGTTGGAACCCGGCGCCTCCAAAGACTTCCGTCCGCTGGGCACTCGGCTGAGGCTTGCAACGGAACAATTTCCTAAATAACTCGAGACTTGGAGGTACTCCCAGAAAAACTTCGCACAGATGTACAAATATAGACATGTGCAGTACTCCATTGGGATTCAAGTGGACGAGCTGAAGATTGTAGTACTCGAGAATACCTCTGAAGAAGTCGGAGGTGGGCACGGCCAGTCCCCTTTCCACAAAATGAGCAAGCATCACCGTCTCGGCAGGATGTTCCTCAAACTGTCACGCATTGGGAAATGCGGGGCGTCACTCAAGGATTTCCTTCGGCTAAAGGAGCTTGGCATCAACCAGCGCTTGGACTGCTTCCTCCTTCATCACTGAGTGTTGCCAAGTTACCCCAGGTGGCGGCGGAGCAGTCTGGATCATCGGCCCCACCTTCGGCACCGGCAGCACCAACTCCTTCCCCTTCTTGGATTTGACCTTGCCTATCGCCGGAGCCTTGCCTTGGATCTTCTCGGGTTTCTTGCCCATCTTCTTGGAGCGCATTCGATGGACTCAACCTCAAGTTAAGGAAGAGGCTTCCACTCGGATCTATCTCAAAAAGCAGCAATGGCGGAGGTGGCGGCACTGGCGGCGGCGAAACAGCGAGCGAAGGCGCAGAGGAGGAGGAAGAATAGATCTAATGCCCGTGCAGTGTAACAGCAACCGACAAGGGTCTTTCCAGATTTATCTCCGCTAGCTCCGGTTTCGCCGCGTCAGTTGCGCAACGGACAGATTAATCGCGTATTAATCGCAATAAACACCCAACGCCTACTGCATTCAACGGATTGCTGACCACTTCAACGACAGGAATCGCCTAAGTGCTCGGGGGCTGCGGGTACCGTACCCGTTGGTCAGTTTTTTCTTTTTCAAGATCTCCGAGGGTAAAATGGGCAAAAGCTGGTTTGACCCTAAGCCTGATTCTTCGACTCAACCTAAGGCTCGGGGGCTACTCCATATGGAGTGCGATTGACATCGCACTACCATATAAAATTACTCAGGAACAGAGACAACTCGAAGCTACTCGGGTAGTGCCTGCAGTGCCCAAGACTATGGCGCACGACTACAAAGTACTCGGGGGCTTGTCGGGCATACTCCCCACACCCACGAGTAGGCCTTGGACGGCCCACTAAGGGACGTACTCGGACATGATCAGAACAAGGATAGGCGTATCCTTCTCGGACTAGTCTTGTATGTTTATGGAAAACTACTCGGGCCGGTACCGAGTAGAACTCTGTAATAGTACCCGACTAGGACTCAGACTTGTAACCCTGCCCTCCCGGGTATATAAGGCCGGGCAGGGACCCCCCTCAAACACAATCCTCAGGACCAGAACATACATCAATACAAACAAACACACAGGACGTAGGGTATTACACGATCTAGCGGCCCGAACCTGTCTAAATCGTGTTCCTTGCGTCACCATTGATTCCTTGATTCTCGACGACCCTTACCGCATAAAAGACCACCTAGGGTACCCCTAGGCGGGTTGCCGGTCTAAAACACCGACAGCGTTGGTTTGGATGGGTCGGCATTTGCTTGGATCATGTCCATAGCATAGCCAGTTGACTTAAGCAGCTCCACCAGCTATAACTCCAACCCTGCAATTACATGTTGGTCATTCTGGAGATTACTTACAACGCCATCTAAGCAATGCTCAATTTCCTTGTGTGCATTGGCTTGATAGCCAGCTTCTGGGATACTGCATCCTCATGATTCACCGCAGTGTCATGCTCCTCCTAGAGGTGCTTGTTGGAGTCTTTGCACTCTTTGAGGTGCCGCTTGAGCTTCTCCTCCCTCCTTACGGAATCTATTTGTCCGACCAAGTCTGCATCAGCATGATGATATCCAAGACTAATATGATTTAGCAAGTCAGCACAACATACCTAACAAGTTCAAGCTGAGGATCTCCTTCTCAAAAGCAAAGTCAATCTTTGCCTTTTTTAGGTCGACTTGAAGGCACGCTTTGGCATCCTCACACTCCTTGAGGTTCCGCTAGAGTTTGGCTACTTGCACAGCGGAATCTGCATAACCAACACAGGATTGCATTAGCACCAAGACTGCTAAAGCAAAAATTAATTAAAACAGGTCGGCACACAACACCTTTCATAAGCCCATCGTGCACTATCTTCTCGAGGTTCTGCCGAGATAGCTGGCTCTCGAGATCTCCCTTTGCCTTCTCGAGCTCGACCTCCAAGCGTGCTGCCTTCAGACGATATTGCTCGGCATGGTGGATCGCGTCCGCCCTCTTGTGAGCACGCTCAGCTAGACCCTGTTTACATTCTACCAATCAGAGCTCTGCAAAAAAACTAGCCTTCAGATATAAAATCTCTGGGTTGGTCAGCCCACTTACGAAAAGTAGCTCGAAAACCTCAAGGGATGTCTGTCGCAGCCGGGCAAGATCTCTCCTATCCTGCGCTACGTCCCCAGCAAGGTCAGCCCCGGAGATGTTGAAGGTGTCAGAATCATTTCCTTCATCCAAGGCGGGCAAATCTGGCAGTGGATCACCCTGGGTGGCTCATCATGCTGAAGCTCGGCCCTGGTGTCCTCCTCAGCCTCCTCTTCGACAATGACGTCCTCCTCCGCCTCCTTCGCAGCCTCGGGGTCGGCCATGCTGTCGTCGGTAGCCTTAGTGCCGACCTCAACCTGTTGTGGCATTGGACTCGGTGCAACTTCTTTAGTCTAACCACCATCACCAGTCCCAACCTTTGTGGCTAACGTCTGCTCGACGGTGCAACCACTGGTGGCTTCGGTCTGGCTTGAGCACCTCGTCAGCTGTGCGCTGCCGTTGTCAGACCACACGCTAGTTCTGCATCATTATCACAATCCATGCAAGATTAGACTGCAATCATAAACGTAGAGAATGTAAAAACGATAGCACTTATAGAGTGCTCTTCTTCCTCAAGCGTAACTTTGGGCACAATTGCGGAGGTGGCACGGATGTGTCTTCGCTCGGGCCGCCGTGCATCTTCACCTTCAACGCCTCCTTGAGGCGTGCCGCGTCAGCAGTGGTAGTCTTCTCGAGTTCTGGCTCATTGTCGTTTGCAGCCGGGCTTGGCATGTTGGACTCCGCCTCACTGAGCGACCTAGTTGCGGTAGCAATACTCGGCATGGCTTTCTCCTTCTTCCTGCCAGCTAGCTTCTTCTTTACTATCGGCTGAGGCACCTTGGAAAGGGGTCACTTGCGCATGACCTGTTGGGTCTGCCGTCCGACGCCCTGATCCTCGCCGCCGTCATTGGCCATGAGGGATATAGGTACCCCATGGGTCCCCACCGACCAGGATACTGGCCAGACCTGACAAGAAGGGCATGCGGGCCGAGAACATGAAGATAATTGGAGTACACGTTAAGGCAACTAAACTATCCAAATCTACCCAGATATTGTGGGACGCATAATGTAATCCAACTTGATTACCTTCCATGTAATACCGAGTAGATTAGATACAATCTGATTAAGGCGGCTAGAGGCGCCCCCTAAGGGCAACCAACGAAATGAACAACAAATCCTCAGATCAATCATGAGCAATACAATCCACCAAAATATAGGACGTAGGGTATTACTCTTTGGAGGCCCAAAACTGTCTAAATCTCTTGTGTCTCCTTCGTGTTCTCGTGATCACCTTCGAGTTCTTGGTCTCACAATCACCCTCACCTACAAATCAACCACTTGAGTAATCCCCAGGTGGACTGCTGGGCTCATAACTTCGATAGTTTGCGCGCCAAGTAGGGAGGTTGCAAGATTCGCTTTTGTGCCCTCGATGGCATCCCATCCCGGCATTGTTTTTCCTGAGAGCATGAAGGACTTTCTCGCCAACTCGGTCCAGATTCAATTCGGGACCATGCCGGCGGATTTAGATCCGACCACCTTTTCTATCAACTCGGCAACACCCACCAACTCAGCAACTCTTGCTAACTCGCCAAGTTTTGGCGACTCAGCAACTCCCGTCGACTTGGCCACTTCCACCAACTCAGCGTCCAGCGTCAGCTCAGCCCCTGATGGATCTGTTCCAGCGATCGTCATGCCTCTTGCCCAGTGAGTCGGTGAAGTTTCCCTCTCTGAGAAGGTCCTAGATCTCCTTGTCAGCACTGTGGTGGAACCGCCCAAATTAACCTGACTAAAATGCATTGAAGTCGCCTGACACACGATTATGCACTTTAAGCAAGTCAACCTGGTCGACCGTCGGATTTCATTCGATGAACCACATAAACAGGATCGAGAGGCATTGCTCACACGAAGGTGAGTAGCACAGAGATTACAACATTCCATCACATTAACTTAGTCTCACAAACTATTACATCAGAGTTTCTGAAATTCAAACAAGTTGCAAGGTTCGAAAAGTCGGATAAAACAAGCAGAAGCTAAACGTCGATACATGATATCATGACGAAGCCGATCATGACATCAAAAATCCCTTCCCTCGCCGACCGAGGAGGGATCCCACTCGACTGTCCAGCCCGGAGGGAGCTAGGTAGGCCAAGTGGTACCAGCAACCAAACTATTGACATCAGCTAAAAAGATTAAGCCACAACAAGGCTGAGCAACTAATACTCAGCAAGACTGACCCGTCAAGTGAATTACTTTACCAAGACCTAGACATGCAAGGCTTTTTGGCTCTGGGATTGCTTTGCCAAAAGCGTCTACAATCGGTCCTTACTTTCAATATTTTAGCTCAAGTTCTACGTTCTTTAACCAGTCTAGATTAGCAACTTATACTAAGCAAGCATAGTTTCCAAGCAGTTAAATAACAAGCATCAAATTAATCTTGTAATCGTGTTTCATCGTTACTCAGTGCAGAATAGCGATCAAGTAGTCCCAAACTGTGAGAGGCAGATGAATGAATTCGAATTTATTAACCATGCATGGCGAACCTAATCTCACGACATCCGTGCACCACGAAGGGTCGCTTCATTTGTCAGCCGTCCCCATCGATCCCTTAGGCACGTGTCAGGGCCAAACTGCCTTTGGCGTGCAATGCTCCACAATCCCGACATCTGCCGTACTATGGCTGCCACTGCACCCACATGATGCACCATGGGAACGACGTTCCAAGGACAGCAGGAGTATAAGCCACGACCCAGTTCAATCAGGTACTAGGCTTCCCCATCCCATACTAGGTATGAGATTAGTACTTTCAAACACTTGATCACGAACGCCGACACGTTCCAACCTTAGATCAATTTCCTTTAGACAGACGGGGAAAACCACCAAGTATCGAACATAAGCCCGACCCCGTCCATCATCCTTATAGTTGCAACATAAATAAACATTCAACTCCTATAACTCGCGAGTGACAGGAAATCAATCGACTTTTACCGGAACCTATTAAGCATTGCATCTACTCAACCTTAGCACTAGGATTCAGATCAAGGGTACTAACTTCATGCATCTAAGGTTTCATTACAACCCCTAGAAACATAAATGCGCAATCAAGTAATCAATAATATTGCAAGTATTCAAAGATAGGAATTTATGCTCCGGGGCTTGCCTTCAGGAAAAGTTAGCAGGTCCTCGGGGTCTTGATCCGGTTCGGGCTCGCCTTCCAAGTGGTGAAGCTCCGCAGCGGGGTCTTCCTCCGGTGCCGGGTGGAGCTCGTAGGTTCCGTCAGCGAGATTTGCTTCTATACGACATGCACATGCAAAAGTTTAGTTGGACTCGCGCGTTTATTCAACGACACAAGGCATGGCTTAAAGACAAGGAGTCGCAACAACCACAATCACTTTGACGAGGTTCAACTTTCTTGTAACTTCAACGAGTGTGGTTGGTTTCAACTTGAGTTCGAGTTGAAAGGCAATTGTGTACTTCTATAGTTTTCTTGCACTTAGAGTTGCATAAAGAGAGCGAAAGGTCATGTTTGGGTGATTCAAGGGCATTAGGAGAGTTACTTACTTCTGAATGTTTTTATGTACCTCTTTCAATTTCCACTTATTTATCGTATTAGGATTTGTGCTTTTTCTTTTATTATTTTAGGTTGATTAATTGACCAACATGACTTCATAGCCAAACAGTGGCTAAAGGCACTGATAAAATTACAACACCTCACTAAGGCCATCACTAGGTTACTGCAAAAGTTTAGGGGCCATAGGATGACTTAAAAGTAAAATGGGCTTAACTTTTTCTATCTTCAAAGTTACTGTGCAACAGAGGGTGAAACTTAACCAGTGTGTTAAGGGTATGTTACAGGAGCTTTGGTGAATTTTTCATAATTTTTGGAGAAGGTTAACTATTTACTCTATTTCCTTTTTAATTAAACATGCTTAACAAGGAAGGTGTTTTTCTTTCTAATTTGCACAACAATTTATATTTTTCCTGCAAACTTCATAGCAAAACAAAATTAACTCAACTAGTTTCACATTTTTCTGAGCTCTGGATCAAAACTTATGCAAAAAGGAAGATTTATTCTTAGATTCCCAATTTAAAGTCAAAACAGTGACTTAAAGTGCTAGACCAGAGCCCTAACCATTTTTCTAAGCTTCTACACATAGAAACAAGCATCACAAAGTTGGTTTCACATTTTTCCCACTTTTCTTCTATTTATTACGATTTAAAAGGCTTAAACCATGATTAAAAGCATAGGATATTATTTACAACAGTAACATGGGCAAACTTATTTTTCTTAGGAACTAGACAGAGCAAGGATTCCAACAAAAGTGTCTTGGCATTTTTATAATTTTTCTACGATTTACTGGGCATTTCCAAAGTTCAACCATATTTCTGCCTATTATTTAAAAGAAAAGTTGTGGCAAACTTACAAGCTAGCCCCTGGATCTATGGTTTAACTACGTAGAGGTCCTTGAGTTTTGCGCCCAGGCCCCTGGAAAGGATGGGGAAGATGCAATGTAGCCCCCGGGGGCGCGCGCGGCGGCGGCGAGGAAATCCCCGGCGGTTCGCCGGCGGGGATGGAGCAACAAGTGGCCGGAGGGGCGCGGGGGCTCACCTGAGCTCGGTTTGGCGGGGTTGGGGCGACGGAGATGGCCGGTGGGGATTGGAACGTGGTGGCGGCGACAGAGCTCGGCTGGCAGTGGTGCAGGCGGCGTTCCGGCATACCGGCGGCGTCGGGGAGGCCACGGGCTGCTCGGAGACGTGCGCGGAGGGGTGGCGAAGCGGGCGGTGAAGTTGCCGGAGTGCGGGGTGGCGCGGAGGTGTGAGCTCCACGGGAGCTTAGCGGCGGCGCAGAGGAGGAAACGGTGGCGCGGTTGTGGGCGGTGGCAAAAGGTGGCGTTGACGGAGAGGGTGACCCTTTTATAGGGCAGCGGTGGAGCGGAGGGTCGAGGCGGGGCTCTGGTGGAGGAAGGATAAGGCCGGGAGCGGCGGGTGCGCGGGCGAGGTGGCCATTGGCCAGCGGCGCCATTGGGCAGGGGAGGCGGAGCTCCGGGTGGTCTCCGGCTGTGATTGGCCTTGGGCGATGCATGTTTGAGGCCTCCGGTCTGTCGGGCAGGCAAAGCGGAGGGCCACCGCGAGGGTTGGGCGAGCGGGCGGAGGCGCGAGACGTTGTTGGCGTGGCGGCTTCTCTAGCGGGCGGGCGAAGCGCGGTTGGGCGGAGCAGAGATGCGGAAGGGGGAAGGGCACGCGCGCGGCTGGCGGTCGGCCAGCCCGGCGTTCGCCCCGTCCTGTCGCAGGCGCGGGTTTTGCGCCGTGGCTCTCGCCCTGTCGCTGTCTCGCCGATGATAGGGCGCCGGCGAGCTGCTGGTGGCCAGCGGCCACGTGGCGCGCGGCGAGTGGGCGAACATGCCCTGGCGTGCGGGCGTCGAGGCCCTCCTTCGGGTAGTAAGACCGACCAGCTTTGGGAGCTCCTTTCTCAGGATTTTACAACACAACTTCCAAAACTCTTTTAAACAAACTTGTTCAACTCTGGACGTATTTCAAACTTGGTTTAAGGTGCTGGTTTAGATTGTGAAAGGATTTGGAGATATCTCGTGCCAAATTTGCCAAAAATCTGGAAATCCAGACTTAGCCAATTTTGGCCGGAGAGGTGGAATTTCAGGAACTTAGCTATGTTTGAGTCGATTTTAGGGCAGCTTCCAAGTTGAATTAGACTGAAGTGTTATTGAAGGAGTTGTTCTCCAAACTGAGGACTTGAACTTTTATTTAGGGTATTTCTTGAGTTTAGTTCAGAAATTTGGAGGAACGCCCTCGCCAAGAGGTGTACTCTGAGCAGTTTTTCAGACTTGGGCTTAGGGGGCTGAGTTGACTGTTTTACCCCACTTTGACCAAGATTTTGAGCAGATTCTGGTTCGATTTGGACCTGGGTCAGTGTAACAAAGTTGGAACACACTCGAGGGACTACAACTTTTATTAAGAGCATGACTTGAGTTTAGATATGAAATCGTGAGATAAATCGTGAGGTTTATAGGGTTCTTTAGTACTCTGGTTTTGATTCCTGTTTTTGACTTCCTCCCACTCTTAATTAGTCAAAGTGCCTTTAACAAAAGTTGTTTGAAATTAAAAGTTTTACAACTCTTATTTGGGAAGAAATTTAAGTTTGTATATAAAATCTCAATTTTTATTTCAAACTCCAAAAAGAGCTTCTTAGGGTTAAAATGGTCATTTCACTTCTTTTACTTAGTGATTAACCACTGGTTTATATTTAAAAGCACTTAATTTAGGTAGAGTTATTACAAGCACGTGCCTACCCATGCCCTCTGACCTGACCGCGGGGCTAGATCGTATCAGGAGCACTATCACTGAGTGCATAGAGCTATCAGAGGCAGCACTGCGTGAAACCAAATCAATGCAGGGCCCGTACCGCCAAGCTTGACCAAGTCTTCTAAATCCAATCTGGAGACCCACCCGAACCCACCCAGTCTCCGGACTGTGGTGAATTCCTGGTGCCTCGCATCGTCTTGACGCCAAACCCTTATGGAAGCGACAATGAGAGCAACTCTTCCACACCAGATCATGAAGCTTTCGTTGTCTCCATTAATGAGCCACCTTACTATGGTGAAATAGAATCTCAAGAAGAAGGTCGTAACACTAGAAAATGAAACCGTGCAGAACAACGCCAACAGGAGCAAGCCGGTGCCCTGCAGCAACCTGTTGCAAGTGCAAACGTAGCAGGTGAACAGCACCAGCAGTTGCACGAAGAGCATTATAACGCCGACCAAGGTGGCGCTCGGGAAAGACGCAGGTCCTCTGCATGTGCCAGCAATCTACTTGCCGACCTCGAGCAGGCCGGCCACAATATCTTTGCTACACCTCAGGCCAACCTGGGGGCCGTTGTTGCCGAGTTAGAAAATCTACCAGACTCCAACCAAGTCCGACAAGCTGAAGCATGACTGCAAACCACCAAGGTCTAGCTTGAGGAGTAGATCAACAATCGACCTACACACTGTTGGTCTACTTCATCCAGGCATTCCCGAAGCTGGTCTGGGCATAGCAGATCCGATCGTTGTCGGGGCGAACGCGCGAGTGGTCAGCTAGACCCAATCCACGAAGAAGAAGTGGAACAAAATGCTGTCCAGCCTCCCAACCCACCGGCCAACAACAATGCCAACTCGCCGCGCAATCCACTGGCCAACAACGCCAACCCGCCTATTAACAACGCTCACTAGGAAGACAACAACGGCAACCGCCCCCACGGCGGGAGAACCAATGATGGAGACCAAGGCCAACCAGAACGCCAATGTGATCTTCATGATGAGCTACGTGAGCTCCATCAGAACCGTGACATACGCGCCGACCTCAATAATCACCACAACGAGCACGGCGAGTATGAGATCTGTCACCATGCGGAGTACGATCGCGACTACAGCGCTCCTATGCCCATCCGCAATGCAGCGCATGATGACAGACGTTGCAAGGAAGATGAGATGCGTTGCCACGCTGACTACGACCGTGCTTATGGCACCCCTAGAGGCGCCCATGACCCGCCTAGGCACGATTACGACTATGAAGACGCATAGAACCCACCCAAGTGCGAGTATGACTATGAAGATGCCTACTACCCGACGAGATACAACTATGGTGTATGTGGAAGGGTTCCTCCCTATCGGCTGGCACCCTTGGGCCCACCAGAAGACTTGTACAGACCCACTCAAGGGAACGTATCTGAAACCTACTCGGACATGAAGACTACTGCGCAGGGCGCATAGACTTCATGAACTCCCCAAAGACTAGTCGGGTCAGAAGGAAACTACTCTACCAAGTTAGAGTAGGACTCTATAAACATACTCGACTAGGACTCATACAATTCACCCTGTAACCCTACTCTCCCGACTATATAAGAATGGGCAGGGACCCTCTCCAAATAATGAACAACAGAGAACAAGATCAATACAATCTACACACAGGACGCAGGGTATTACGCGATCTAGCGGCCCGAACCTGTCTAAATCATATTCCTTGCATCACCATCGACTTCTTGTTCTCGACGACACTTATCGTACAAAAGGCTACCTTGGGTACTCCCTAGGCAAGTTGCCGGTCTAAAACACCGACATTTGGCATGCCAGGTAGGGGAAGTCGTCGAGTTTCTTCGCACAAGATCGATGGCACCAGTCGTCATCAGGCCCGCTTTCTACTTTGAGGCGGGCGCAACCTTCATCTTTGGATCCTAGCTTTGCATCGCTGATGACGCTGGATCCTTTCAACACTGCAAGTCGATTTCAACTCGAAGTTCGACTACGGCTCGGACTCGACCTCGACTCGGACTAGCCCGCACAGGCTGACGCCCAAGTCATCCCGCAAGTCGATTTCAACTCGAAGTCAATTCCCTCACGGACTTCTGCAACACAGTCATGGTTCACCAAGGTTTCCTCACTCGAATCCAATCCGAACTCGAGTCAGTCGAGGACTACGACTATGACTCGGACTACGTCCAAGAGATCCCTTTATCAGGCCCAGCTCAAGGCTTGGTAATTACTTCAAATCGATAGGTAATATTCATTTATTGGCCTAGGATGAAGCCATCTTTCCTGGCCCAAGATTACGAGTCACGCCTTGTCGCTCACATAGACAACCTCCTGTATCAAGAGGGCATCCCGCTTACTTCAACCCATGAGAAAGGAAGCACTACAGAGATTGCAACATCAAGCTCTGGAAACTACTACTCAGATAGAGAAGTCTTTGTCATCACATCACAAAACAACAACGCGGGTGCCAGCCTCCAGAGAACTCCTCGACGGGTTATACAACTCAACGACATTTCACAAGACGAATCATCAGCTAACGTCCCGCAAGATGAAACTTCTGAACAGAGAAATCAAAGAAGGGCACGCAATGCTGCTTGAGCAGATCATCGCCGACTACTAGCAACAAACATTCCTATCGTGAACCTCGAAAGAGCTTTCGACGTAGTGCAAGCTTGAGAGCACGGATCAAGGTGAAGCCCATCACCAGCATTGAGTCGGCCAAAGCATCCCAATTCGTGGAAGAAATCATGTATCTCTTTGGAGTGCCTAATAGAATCATAACCAACCTAGACACACAGTTCACAGGCGCCAAGTTCTGGTACTTTTGCCAAGATAATCTCATTGATGTGTACTACTGCTCAGTAGCGCACCCATGCTGCAATGATCAAGTGGAACGTGCAAACGGGATGGTCCTCCAATCCCTAAAGTCTTGCATCTTTGATGACGCATCCAAGTATGCAACCAAGTGGTTACAAGAACTGCCTCACGTCATCTGGGGATTGAGAACACAGAAAAGTCGGGCCACCGGCTATACCCCCTTCTTCGTGGTATACGGTTCAGAAGCTATCCTACCATTAGATGTAGCCTTGGTGCTCCGTGCATCCAGTACTATGAAGAAGGCGAGGCAGAAAGAAGTTGGCAAGTTGACATTGATAGTCTTGAAGAGCACCATGTCGCAGCTCTGCTGCAGCACGCGCGTCATGAGCAGCAGATACAGCGTTATCATGACCGCAATGTGAAGGAGAGATCCTTCAACGTCGGTGACTTGGTACTTCACCGAGTACAATCATCCAGTGATATGCACAAACTGGCTGCCCCTTGGGAAGGCCCTTTTATCATCAAAGAGATCATCCAACCTGGCACGTACCGGCTCCAATAGGCAGATGGATCTGGCATCCCGAATCCCTAGAATATCGAACATCTATGATGATTCTACCCTTAATATATACAGCTATGTACTCTATTTCTTTCTTTCATATTGAATAAATCAATACCCCTGTAGTCTCTTCTTTTTTGCGTACCTACTGCCGTAATGCTTTTTCCTCTCTGAGCTACGCTACATGCTCGGGGGCTGCTTGACCTGCTCAGCAGCCTATAACTTAGGGGCTTCCCCTCGCTGACCTCTTGGTCATCAACTCTCCTTTCCTCCCCCCTAGGCTATACGACTGATACACGTGCTCAACGTCCCATCTAACAAAACCTAGACAACCTTGCGTTCACCCCTCCTAAGCTCGAGATCCGCTCTTAGCAGGATGCTGGTCAGGCAGGGATAGGTACTCAGTAGCTGCAGGCCATGGCCACTCATTGTACACGCCAAGAGTAGGATGGAATTTTTCCACTTATCAAAACATAAATAAATTCCTTCTAGCATAACACAAAAGCAATTTGATACATCTTAGTGCTTTTTTTACAGGTCAAGGTTATTTGCAATCGCCACCGCTGTATCATGGTATTCCTCGGCCACCTCTGGAATCTTGTCCTCCTAAAAGTCGGCGGCAATACCACTCATAAACTGCTTGAAAGGCGTGGTCGGGAAGTGCGAGACTGAAAGTGCAAAAGTGTTCTTAAGGCACTCCACAGTAGTGTCCTTCAGCAAGTTTTTCAGATGACCTAGTGCAGCTCGGAGGCGATCAAGGAGAGGTGTAGGCTTGGTCGGGTTGGCGTGGGATTTGATCATATCCATTACATAGTTGGATGACTTCTGGAGCTCCTCCAACTCCAGCTCCAACCCTACAATCGTATATTGGTCACTCTGAAGAGCACCTGCAAGGTCTTCTAAGCAGCGCTCGAGGTCCCTGTGGGCATTGGCTTCATATAGCAGCTTTTGGGATACATCATACTCATGATTCATCAATGCATTGTGTTGCTCCTAGATGCGCTCATTGGTGTCTTCACATTGCTTCTGATCCTACCGCAGCTTCACTTCCCTGCTCTTCAAAGCTACTTGGCGAACCAAATTTACATAAATACATAAGCAATGAACACAAAGATGGTTTTGCAAGATCAGTCAAACTTACTCACCAGCTCCGAGCTGAGAACCTCTTTCTCTGCAACAAGGCCAGCCTCACATCGCACGCTAGCATCTTCACTTTCCTTCAAGGTCCGCTTCAACCTTACAATTTGTGCCGAGGACTCTGCAATACAAACAGATCAACACCAAAGACTAAAAAACAACAGCTCATTAAGACAAGTTGGGGCATCACACCTTTCATCATCGCATCATGAGCCGCCACCACAATGTCATGGTGCGCTTTTACATTTTGTAAAGCCTTCTTCGCCTGCTCGAGCTCGGCCTCCAACTATGACACCTTCTCATAAAAGCAGTCACACGTATCTTTTCTCTACTGGGCATGCTCAGCCAACCCCTATTTAGGCTTGTACAGTCAAAAATCCCACAGACGAAATAGAAGATCTACCACAGATACAAAAGTTGATCGGCACACTTACGCGAAGATACTCCGTGATCTTGACCCCGACATCCTGCAGCCCAGCAATAGCTTCCCTACCTTTTGCTCGTCCTTCTTAGCCTTGACATTAGTGTAGAGGACGGCGTCAGGGCCATGCGCTTGGTGCGCAGGTGGCACAATCTGCCGAGACGGATCATCCTGTTGGCGATTGGCCTTGGTCCCACCTTCAGCCTTATCCTCCAACACCACATTGTCACGCATGGCCTGCTCAGCCTCCGCGTGCTCACGGACCGCGTCTTCGGCCCTGATGTCCTCTTGGACTTCATCCTCCACCTCGGCGGTTTCCTCCTCCTCAACCGCATCCATGAGCTCAGCATCCTCCTCACCACCCCGGGCAACATGTTCAATCTCGACATCGTCCTGAGGTGGGACCTAGACCTGTTGAGCTGCATCCTGACCTCTGACCTGCACCTCCACTTCCGCCCCCTCACTACACTGGGGTCGGCCATACTATCCTCAGTGGCCTTGGCACCAACCTCACCATGCCCCGCCATGCAACTTGGCATGGCCTCTTCCGTTTGGCCGCCGCCGCTCACCCCGACCTCGGTGGTCGGCAACTGTTCAGCGACATGACCACTGGTAGCATCAGCCTGGGAGGAACACCTGTTCAACTGGGTGCTGCTATCATCCGATCGCAACCCAGACCTGCTTCGTCATCACAGGAACACAAGCCACAAACAACAAATCAGATTACCACAACAAGTTTAGAGGTCACAGGGGGATAAGAATAACTTATAGATTGCCCTTCCTCAGGCGCATTTTCGGCCGCAACTCCTGCGGTGGAGAAGAAGCATCGCCACATAGCCGCTCTGCATCTTCTGCTTGAGTGCCTCCTTCAGGCGTGCCGCATCTGCTATGGCAGTCGCCGCAACCTCCGGCCTGACCTCCTGCACAGCTTGGCTCGCCGTGCTGACACTTGCCTCACTACCTAACTTTGAGGCAGCAATAGAAGCCAGTGCATCCTTCTTCTGGTCGGCCAACTTTTTCTTCTTCCCGGCCGGCTCTGAGACCTTGGAGAGGGGCCGCTTGCGGGTTGCTTGCTGCGCCCCCCGACCTGCACCCTGGTCTCTGCCATCGTCAAGACCTAAAGAAGAGTCCAACTCAAATACGAGGTTCTATTGCAGCGCAACCGGCACATCGACAGGCATGACCTAGGGTGGCGCTGCCTGAGCTCCACCCGGCAACGGTGGAGGGCAGAAGTAGATGCAAGGATCGCTCAGCAAAATAAAGCAAGGCTCCAAATCAGAAATGATTCAAAGAACATCTCATCACAAGAAAATAAACGTAGTCTCACCATGTTGGTTGGCGGATTCTTCAGCGAAAAGGCTTTGGGAGCGGTCGCGTTACCAAACTCGCTCTTAAACAAACCCAACAATCGACAGTAAATCTCATCAACATCCACTGGGCCGTCGAATTCCCAAGTTGGATCCCCAACCCTCGAGTTGTATGATGGATGTACTCGGTTTTTGATGGGTTGAATGGCCTGACATTAGAAATTGATCCCAATTGCCATGGGAGTCGGTCCTTGAGCCTTTAGGTTAGTAATCTTCACTAGAAGCTCATTCACCTGGACCTGCTCGGTATCGCAAGTCTGGTCCTTCCATGAAGAATTAAACACAGGACAAAAACCGAATCGTGGTGGCAACTCGGGCTTCTAATTGGCAATTAGGAACCACTCGGCGTGCCACCCTTTGTGTGATTCCTTAAGCTGGAGATCAAAGTACTCACGCATTCTCTTCGGGTGCAAAGAAAATCCAGCACCACCTATGCCCTATCCTTTTTGTTCTTGGTATTCACGGGCTTCAGTTGATATAGATATCGCCAAAGATTGAAGTGGGGGAGAATACCAAGATACGCTTTGCACAAATGGATAAAAATAGCAACATCCAAGATTGAGTTAGGGTTAAGATGCACTAACTCGATCTTGTAATAGTGAAGGAGCCCGCAAAAGAAATCCCCAGTTGGGACCCCGAACCCGCATTCAAAGAATGGGGCAAGCACCACAGGTTGCTCCATGTCCTTGGTGGGAAAACCTTGGCCGTCAGTGGTGCGCCAGTCCAGCAGTTCCTGCAGGCCAAAGAGCCCGCGGTGATGAGGTCTTGAATCTTCTCGTGTGTCATCATGCTCTTCATCCACACGAAGGCGAGATTCAGGGCATTGCTTTGCCATCGCCTTGCAAGCTCGTGGATTGGATCTAAAATGCACTAGGGTTTTGCTATGCATAAAAGTTGCACAACGAGCAGCGGTGGAGGAGGCGCTACAACCCTAACAGCGGCAGCAGCGCGAACGCAGTAAAGGCTCATGGACGCACCGGCGAAACCTAGGGTTTGAGCTCGGTGGAGGAGCGCTTCGCGTGTTCTGAATGACGGCATAGCAAGAGAATGAAGACAAAGAATGGCAACGGTTGTGCAACACCCACGCCTTTAAAGGAGGTGACGACGTCATTGACGGATGGAAATTGCGGGCCTTCCATTATCACCGCGTAAACGTGCCAGGTGAAAAAAATGGACCTTTCCATTAACCCGCCGTACGCCTAACTGAAATTTCGAGATTTGTTCACTTCAGAACGCATTAGTGGCCTTAACAATCTCTCAACCTTAGGGTCATGGCACCTTCCTCTACTTGGTGTGCCTCCGCGGCCCTCGCCAGTCCTCTTTTTGGGGGTTGGGCGCCTACTTCTACTCGACGCGCCTTCATCACCCTCGCCTGTCCTCTCCTCAAGGGCTAGGTGCCTATTTCTACTTGGCATGCCTCCACGGCCCTCACCAGTCCTCTCCTTGGGGGCTGGGCCCCTATTTCTACACAGCACGCCTCTGCGGCCTTTGCCAGACCTCTCCTCAAGGGCTGGGTGCCTAAAATCTACTTGGTGCGCTCATGTGGGCATCGCCAGCACTCTTCTCTGAAGCTAGGCATTCAAATACTACTCAGCTAAGCACCAACAACCCAATGAACAAAACATCAACATCCCAACAACAACACGCCTCCATAGAAACAAGAAACAGAAATGAATATAAGCTTTCATTGAGATAAAATAAAAAATCCCAGGCTTTTACAATATCACAAAGCGTGTGTGGACAGTTTTGGGACTGCCGCGACCCCAGGATAAGCAGCTTCAATGCAGAAGAAGAAAAAAGAGCAATGCAAAAAAGCTATGCTCAAGGCCTACCTTATCGGTGTCCTGGACAAATTTCGGTGCACACGATGCACCTTCCTCACAAGGATTCTTCTAGTGTCATGACCTCCCGACTCAATCGAAGAGAATGTAGAGGAAAGGAGCACCTGGGCATCCTTCACAAGAATTCTTCTAGCATTAGGAACTCTATTGGACACTACTCCTATGAAACACTACAAGCTTCAAGCCAACAAGCACTATAACTCGAGCCATGAACATCTGGGATGAGGAGGCAGTCCTATTTATAGCCAAAGCAGCTGGCTACCCTCCAAAATGCTACAGCAAGCACCCGTGAATGCACGGCAGGGCCTCCTGCACACCAACGTGCCCATACAGTATTCATGTGATGACCGTCCTTATTGTCAGGACATTGACAAACATTGTTCTCGTGTGGCCCTCCTGATAAAACAGCATTCATGCGCACATGTTCTAGCAACAAAAGAATCTCAGTACTACACAGTGACAAAGCAAAACCCCATGTGTGACTACTCCACCATAGCCATCAGCTTTCCATTAAAGAAGGACTTTGTTGTTGTCTACCAATGATTCCTTATCCCCAAGATATTTTGTACATGAGTTTTTTGGTCAGCTAGCTTCCACAACAATATTAAGACAAAGAGAGCTACTCCAAAAGGGCAAAACCCTCTCATTTGACCATTGCACCGATTTTATTCATCGCTTCAATGCTCGGGGGCTACTCCTATGGAGTGCATCTTGCGACACCCTCCGTAACCTTCGTTTCGACATGTTGGATGTCAGTATCCATCATCTCAGCACTCATCTTGTTCCACACGTTGGCTCCGCGTTTGCTCGAATTTTCTTCATTTTTTGAGCCCTATGCAGCCTCTCTGTCACCTTGATGTCGTCACACCTTCAGCTGACCTAAACTCAAGCTTCGTTGCAATGACTTCAAGTTCTTGTTCGCCTACACATCGCTCAGGAGCTTGAGGGATATGGGTACCCCATAGGTCCGCACTGACTAGGATGCTGGCCGGACCTAACAAGTGGGCCCGCCCGACCAGGGCGTGCAGGCCTAGGACACGAAGTTACTTGGAGTGCACAGCAAGGCAACTAGGCTATCCAAATCTACCCGGATATTGTGGGACGTGTATTGTAATCCGACTTAGAATACCTTCCATGTAAAGGCCGAGTAGATTATATCCAAACCGACTTGTAACTCTTGGTCGTTGGACTATATAAGGCGGCCAGGGGCGCCCTCCTGGGGCATCGATTGAATCATTGAGTAGTACAATCCACCGACATACAGGATGTAGGGTATTAATCTTTCGAGGCCCGAACTTGTCTAAAACTCTTGTGTCCTTTTATGTTCTTGTGATCACCATCGAGTTCTTGATTTCATGATCGTCCTCACCTACAAATCAACCACCTGGGTTACCCCCAAGTGGACTGCTGGATCCGTAACTCCAACACCTGCCTCACCTTATATTGCCGGGGGCAAGGTTACAGGTCGGTTGGTTACAAGAATACTAGTCAGATACGACTAGAGGAGTTATAATCTTTTTACAACGAGTATTTTCCTAATCCTCGACTAGTTCCTTTCTTTCCATGTAGACTACACTATCGTGCACCATGGTCTCCATGTCAGATGCGTCTTGATGTCCAGCCCCATATTTAGGATCGTCCAAACTTTCTGGTGGGCCCATAGATGTATGTACGACAGCTGCAACCTTATCAAGGAGGGAGAAACAATAGGATAGTTCAACCTTTCAAACATTACCTTGGGCATGATGTTGATGCTTGCTCCAAGGTCATAAAGGGCCTGCTCGATGTAACAGCCACATGTCGAGCAGCTGATCATCGAGTATGCCAGATCTTCCTTGCTTGTAGTTACTCGTTCATCCCATGATTCTTTCCTTGGTGTATGGCTTTTCCTGCATGGTTACCAACAAATGGTCTCTATGATGGCTTACCCTATCTAGTGGTCACCGCACTAACATTTTCACAAGAAGACTCGGGTTGCCCCGAGATCTTCCCGATCTTAGTAGAAGGAACAGCAACCACCAACTGAGCTAACTAGGTTTCTAGCATTTTTTGAAAACTTAGCTGGTTCTTGAAAGTAGAATAAAGACCATCAAGTTTTATGTTAAGGCTATCCAAGGTTTTCCCATTGGCTTGCCCAAAACTTTTTAGTGCAACTTTCATTGATCTTCGCTTGCCCAAAAACGAGATCTCTGAAGGAGGGTTGGTTAGGATTGAAAGAATTACCGTTGTTGCCTCCTTGGTAAGGGCGTTGTTGATTCCACCCTTAGCCTCCTTGTGGTCGACATCTGTTGTTGTTGCTGTTCTTGTACCACACGTCCTCTTGAGTCTCGGGGCAATTATTCCCTTAGTGTCCAGTGTTTCCACAAACCTCACATGTCATGTGAGAATCCATAGCTTGGATGGTGTTGGACATGGTAGCTTTTTCTTTGGTGTAGTCATCCAATCTCTTCATGAGGATGTCCATCTTAGTGGTAAGAATGTCCACTTTCGTGATGGTATGTATACCTCTCTGACGGGGTTGGAGTCGTTCATCGCTCCACCCTTCATGAGACCATCTTCTCGATCAATGTTGTAGCAGCATCAATGATAAGCGAGAAGAAGGCTCCTCCAGCAGCAGCATCAACATGGTCTCGGGCTGTCAGAGTCAACCCGTTGTAGAAATTCTGAAGAATGAGCCAATTATCCATCCCGTGGTGAGGACAGGTCAGGATGTACTCCTGAAGCCTTTCCCATGCCTCGGGAATTGACTCTGTAGCTGCTTGCTTGAAACTCAAAATCCTCCCACAAAGGGCATTGGTTTTGCCCAATGGAAAGAACTTCGCGAGGAATGTCATTGAGCATTTGTCCCACGTATTAATTTCCAAATAGCTCACATAGAACCATTGCTTCACTCTCCCAATAAGAAAAAACTGGAATACTTAGAGACGAATAGCATCTTCACTCACCCCGCTTATGGTGAAGGTGTTGTAGAGCTCCAGGAACTGATGCAGATGGGCGCTCACGTCCTCATTGGCTTTCCCATAGAATGGGCTAGCTTGCACCATGGTAATTAGACCCGTCTCCACCTTAGGGCCTTTTAGCACCTCAAAGGCTGAGGGAGCAGAGTACTCATGAAGAGTTTTTTGGGCCATTGCGGTTGACGTAGATGGTGCAACGGAAGCTGGGTCAACTGCCGGGAAAGTAATCTAAGGAGGAACGACACGAGATCGTACCCTTCTCACAAGTGACTCCAAATTCTTAGTCAGCAAGTCGAAACAAGTCATACACTACCTATTTTCAAATCAAAGATAAAGAAGACATATCAAGGTTAGCATGTTTGAGTAAATATCTACTAACTATGAATATGAACATATACAAAGCAAAAACTTTTAACCAGTGCCTTATCCAGCAACGGCGCTAGAAATGCTTGTTGGTATAATGATCACGAATAAATCCGCAAGCGCACAGATATAACGTTGTAGCATTTCACCCAAGAGTATTCCCAATGGTATCGTATTTCCCAAAGGAAGGTAGGTAGGTCAAAAGAGTTTACTATGCATATGAGTATACCATAGATGGATAGATACAATACTCACGGCAGGGGTAAGATAGATAGATACATAGTGTGACACACATGATTCATCTCAAGATAACTAAGCTAGGGAGAAGGACTAAGAGTTAGCTCTAGGTTTATATGTACTTTCTATATACTGCACAGATCATTCAAGCATAACATACATACACATTGTATAAGGACCAGGCCTATGCACCCAGGCACACATGGGGAGACAGTACCCGTACTGGTTCTGCCCAGTAAAGTTATTGCTAATTTACGAACTCCTACAGTGTACCGGAACGTGGAGCATTACAAAGGACCGATAGTGCTATCACCACCTACAGTCTACCTCTATGGCCCATGGGGCAAACTCATATCCAATGAAGCGAAGCAAATCCAAGCACCATGTTTGCATTGTTAACAACACTCCAGCCATACCGGGCTATCGTATCAATGGCTGAAACCACCATAGAAATGGCCATTGAACCAATGTCGTAGTATAGATCAACTAAGCTATACAAGGTGTTGGAGGTATGCCCTAGAGGCAATCATAGAGATGATGATATCTGATTGTATCCATGATTTGTATATTGTGTTCATTAAATATCCATTAAAGGCTACTTGAATTGATCTGTAATTATGTGAATTGTATGTGAAACTCTTTACTTGTATGGTTATTCTAAAAGTTGTCTCTAGTCAGAGTTCATGTGTGGACACACATCAATATTAGACTAGTACATGTATTAGTTGATGACTATGTTTCACAAGTCATGGACATGGAGATGTCAAACTAATAATGTAGGCATATGTAGAGACATGTGCTAGGACTGACCCCACGCGAGAAGTAGTTCTATCTTTACACAACATGTACGCTTTGTCCTTAGACCTGAGATTGTCGCATGTACTCAAGATGTGGATCGACTTACTTAGGGGCTATCAAACGCTACACCATAACTAGGTAGTTAAAGAGTTAGCTTTCGGGTTTATCAAGAAGCATACTGTGAGGCATGGTCAATCAAGATGCGATTTGCCCCTCTCTGATTGAGAGTGATATCTCTAAGCCTCTCGAGTGATCGGATCCGAAAATGCATGCCATACTACGTACGGTTAAGAGTTAACCTACAAAGGGATTCCGAATCACAGGATCGAGAAAGAGTAGTTGGCTTGGAGCTAGACAAAATATCATGAGGCAAAGGGAATAGCATGTCGTGACGTTATGACGGTTCGTCTAATATGATCTTCGTGTGCGTATAGAAGTTAGCACATCTTGCTAGAGGCCGCTACCGACTATTGGGCTGAGTAGGAGTACTCGGGCCATGTCTATACGTATCCGAACCCATAGGGTCACACACTTAAGGGGCTGGAAGCCCAATTTGGATGTGATCCGAGTTGGATCAGGTTTAGAAGTACTAATGGACCTCGAACCCAGAGGCCAATCAGGAACCTCTATAAATAGAAGGGTGGGGCGCCCTAGAGTTGACACCTTTTGGCGAAAGCATAGCTGCCGCGCCTCCCACGCCCTCGCCCTGTTGCAACTCACAGACCTAGCAGTACGGCTTGCGACGCTTCCTCCCTGCACGTGTGGATACCTTGGAGGTGTTGCACCTGCAGCGATTAGACGAGCTGTCGACGAGCCACGACGAGCCGCGGCACGAGGAGGACCTCGCTATACATGGACGAGCTGCTGAGGAGCTGCTCGACGTCGACATCATCGGTGTTCGACTATGGTGATCGATTCTACATCTTGCGCACCAGTGCGTCGAGTGGTAATCCCATGATTCATATACGACAGTTTTCCTGGTTTACGTGGTAGAAATATTTTATTTTGCAATAACATAGCCTACCTTGTATCCCTTCAGTGGTATCAGAGCGGTAGCTATTTTGTTATGGATTCGTGATGTGTGCATATGGAGATATGCGAGATGTTCAGATTGATCTATGATCTGGTTTCGTGTTCTTGCTACAATGGTAGTGTAACGACATACTCCTACCGGTTGGATTTCCGCCATCGGAGCTAAGTGATACACGTAATGCCAGTTGCAGCGAGCGAAAATCAATGTGATTGATAGAATCAAAACCCAAGTTCATACGCCAGGTGCATGAGATGTGCAATAGTAGATTGGATCTACTACTGGGTCGGAATTTTGCCGTATGCGTGTGCTTCGGTAAAACAGCCGTAACTTTTCGGCACGATCTCAGATCGAGGCAAATTTTATATGAAAATTGATCTACAGAAAAAGTTATACATAAAATTAAACCGCTTCACCATTTTCGGCAAAATTAGATTTCCCAAATTCGGCTTGGAACATGGAGTTATGAGCCTTTGAAGTTTGGAACGTTAGAACGCCTAGCTCTTTTTTGCAGGATGGATGGATCTTGTGATCAGTATGGTCCTTTGTGTATGTGATGAATATGTGTAACTCGTTCGTGACCTGCGTGTCGCGCGTATGGCAACACGGCTTGAGCCATATGTGTTGTCACTTTAATGTATTTAATGGTCTGCGTACCAATCTGTGATGATCCAAGCAACTATGTAATCTTCATTACCAACTATTAGGTGCAATAGCATGTTCTAGTTCTTGGAGGACTCATCACCAGGAGAATGGCGCACATAGAACATGGAGATGGAGATCACCATGGTGAACAGGTTCTATGGAGATGGAGATCACCATAAGAAAACGGGCCATATGTGTCACAACTGTGTGAATGCTATTCTGTTTTTGTTTTACTCTTACATGCTGTGATGTTAGAAGTAGAACGATCCCTCACAAATTTTAAGTTAGTATGCCCTCCCAACTAAAACATGCACCGTCCCATGTTTTGTACAATTGGTGGTGGGTCTATGAAATTAGGGTGCCACTAGTTTTCCTTGACTACACAGGTTCGTGTCAGACACTTACACGCATAAGGGTTGGTTTGCTTAACAAGGTTATCTTAACGGTTCAGGACCTTGGGGCATAAAGGTTGGGCGCCGAGACATGGAGATGTCACCGAACAACAGGAGTCATATGTGATATGATTAGCAAGAAGTTGCTTACCGATCTACCTTGTTTGCTAGTGGTGATGCTAAAGCTCACTAGTAGACTTGTTAGTTGTGGATCCTGAATCACTAAGTATCAATAGAGGGATATTAATTTTAGTGGGAGTAGATTCTGTTAAATAGTTTAATGTGATTTACTCTATCATGGATACATTTGTCTTAGTGTATTTTGCATTACTTTTGATGTAGATTAAATGACACCTAGCAACACCACACCGTTTGTTTTGCGTTCGGTCCTTGATAAGGACAAGTTGAATGGAACAAACTACTCGGATTGGATTAGTAACCTGAGAATTGTTCTCAAGGCCGATAAAAAGGAAGATGTTCTAGACACCCCATTACCACAAGTACCTGCTGATGATGCATCTGCTGCCGTTAAGGCTGCTTACAAGAAAGCATTTGATGCCAATCTTGAGGAAAGCTTCCTTATGCTCACTTGCGTGGAACCTGAGCTGCAGATGCAGTTCGAAACAAATCATGAGGCACACGATATGATCGTGGCGCTCAAGGATATGTTACAGACATAGGCCAGGATTGAAAGGTTCAATGTGTCCAAGGCTTTTCTGGAGTGCAAGCTAGCAGAAGGTGCAACTGTAGGACCACACATAATCAAGATGGTTGGTTACACTTAGCGATTGAAGAAGCTGAGCTTCCCAATAGGCAAAGAGTTGGCCACTAACTTCATTCTTTCGTCTCTTCCGCCTAGCTATGGGAACTTCATCTCGAACTACCATATGCATGGGATGGAGAAGGATCTGAATGAATTGTGTGGTATGCTCAAGACAGCAGAAGTTGACATTAAGAAAAGAGCTAGTAGCAGCCATTTGATGGCTGTGCAGAACAAGCCTAGCTTCAAGAAAAAGGGCAATTCTTGGAAGAAGAAGGGCAAGGCTAAAGTGTCCAAGACAAACCCAGCATCCAAGGCTAAAGCTAGAGCTGCTCCAGATAAAGAGTGCTTTTATTGTCATGAACCTGGTCACTGGAAGAGAAATTGCAAGCAGTACCTAGCTTCATTGAAGAATGGCGGAAGTAAGAGTACTTCCACCTCAGGTACACTTGCTGTTAATGTTATAGACAACATATTTCTCGCTGGTACAATTATTAATTCTTGGGTATTTGATACCGGATCGGTTGCTCATATTTGCAATTCGATGCAGGGAATGATAAGAAGTAGAAGCGTTGAAAAGAGAGAAGTTGATTTCCGCGTGGGTTGACTGTCGGGACGATGCAACTCCACCTCCCGTCAGGATTTGTTATGGAATTGAATAATTATTATTTTGTTCTTAGTTTAAATTGAAACATTTTTTCTCCTTCATGTTTGATGAAGGATGGTTATTCATTTGCGAGTGAAACAATGGTTGTGTGATCTCTAAGAATGATAAGTTTATGGCTTTTACACCCATTGTGAATGGATTGTTTGTTTTAAATCTTGATGGTTCACCTATCTATAGCATAAGTGCTAAAAGGCCTCGGCCTAATGATTTGAGTACTATCTACATGTGGCATTGTCGTTAATCGGGGTGAGATCAAGATATGCAAAATACAAACAGATTTGAATATTTCTGATCCGTTGACAAAGCCTCTCCCGCAGTCTAAGCATGATGCGCACATAAGAGCTATGGGTATTAGATATATTCTAGATTGACTCTAGTGCAAGTGGGAGACACATCAATATTAGACTAGTACATGTATTAGTTGATGACTATGTTTCATAAGTCATGGACATGGAGATGTCAAACTAATAATGTAGGCATATGTAGAGACATGTGCTAGGACTGACCCCACGCGATAAGTAGTTCTATCTTTACACAGCATGTACGCTTTGTCCTTAGACCTAAGATTGTCGCATGTACTCAAGATGTAGATCGACTTAGGGGCTATCAAACGCTACACTGTAACTGGGTAGTTAAAAAGGTAGCTTTCGGGTTTGTCAAGAAGCATGCTGTGAGGCATGGTCAATCAAGATGCGATTTGCCCCTCTCTGATTGAGAGTGATATCTCTAGGTCCCTCGAGTGATCCGATTCAAAAATACATGGCCATGCTACGTACGGTTAAGAGTTAACCTACAAAGGGATTCCAAATATTGTGAGGCAAATGGAATAGCATGTACGTGATGTTGTGACGGTTCATCTGATATGATCTTTGTGTGCGTATAGGAGTTGATACGTCTTGCGAGAGGCTGCTACCGACCATTAGGCCGAGTAGGAGTACTCGGGCCATGTCTATACATATCCGAACCCATAGGGTCACACACTTAAGGGGCTGGAAGCCCAATTCGGATGTGATCCAAGTTGGATCAGGTTTAGAAGTACTAATGGGCAACGGACCCAGAGGCCCATCAGGAACCTCTATAAATAGAGGGGTTGGGCGCCCTAGAGTTGACACCTTTTGGCGAAAGCATAGCTGCCGCGCCTCCCACGCCCTCGCCCTATTGCAACTCGCGGACCTAGTAGTCCGGCTTGCGACGCTTCCTCCCTGCACGTGTGGATATCTTGGAGGTGTTGCACCTGCAGCAGTTGGACGAGCCGCGACGAGCCACGACAAGCTGTTGACGAGCCACAACGAGCTGACGACGAGCCGCGGCACGAGGAGGACCTCGCTGTACGTGGACGAGCTGCTGAGGAGCTGCTTGACGTCAAAGTGATCGACTACATGTTCTACTATGTTGATCAACTTCGCTGCAGTCCCGACGCGATTCTACATCTTGCGCACCAGTGCGTCGAGTGGTAATCCCGTGATCCATATACGACAGTTTTTCTGGTTTACGTGGTAGAAAAATTTTATTTTGCTCTAACGTAGCCTACCTCGTATCCCTTCAGCGGTATCAGAGCCGTAGCTATTTTGTTATGGGTTCGGGATGTGTGCATATGGAGATATGCGAGATGTTCAGATTGATCTATGATCTGGTTTCGTGTTCTTGCTGCAATGGTAGTGTAACGACATACTCCTACTGGTCGGATTTCTGCCATCAGAGTTAAGTGATACACGTAATGCCAATTGCAGCGAGTGAAGATCAATGTGATTGATCGAATCAAAACCCAGGTTCATACGCCAGGTGCAAGAGATGTGCAATAGTAGATTGGATCTACTACCGGGTCGGAATTTTGCCGTATGTGTGTTCAATGTGTCCAAGGCTTTTCTGGAGTGCAAGCTAGCAGAAGGCACAACAGTAGGACTACATGTAATCAAGACAGTTGGTTACACTCAGCGATTGAAGAAGGTAGGCTTCCTAATAGGCAAAGAGTTGGCCACTGACTTGATTCTTTCGTATGGAGTGCCAAGAATATTGATAAGCGACGGAGGATCGCATTTCACTGGAAAGGATTTTGGCAAATGTTTGAAGAAATTTGGGATTGAACATAGAGTGTCTACAGCTTATCATCCTCTAACAAATGGCTAAGTAGAAACTTCAAATAAGTAGCTAAACAAATGGCGAAGCAGAAACTTCAAATAAGCAGCTCAAGGATATATTGAAAAAGTTGGTAGTCAGAGGAGGGAAGGACTGGTCGAAGAAGCTAGACAAAGCATTATGGGCCCATATCAATTTGTCTATGGAAAAACATGTCATCTTCCCGTTGAACTTGAACATAAATCTTATTTGGCTATAAAAGAGATGAATCTTGATGTTGATGCTGCAAGAATAAAAGAAGGATTCAAATAAGTGAATTAGAAGAGATGAGGCTTCAGGCTCACCACAGTTCAAGCATTTACAAAGAGAGAATCAAGAGGTGGTTTGATAAAAAAGACTTCACAAGAAGGAATTCAAAGAAGGAGATAAAGTTCTATTGTTCAACTTCAGGTTCAAACTCTTCGGTAAAGGAAAATTGTTGAGCAAGTCGGATGGACCCTACGTGGTTCATTCTGCATCACCTACCGGAGCAGTAACAATCATGGATGTCAAGGGAGATCAATATATTATTAATGGACAGCGGCTAAAGGTATTCTTAGAACCTAACATCATGCCTATCAATTACATTGATGTCTATACCATGGAGGAAGAATGGCCACATCAAGCTTGATGACACTAAAATAGGTACCTTGTAAATACTCTATCTTAGTTCTACTATTTTCTTTCGAATTTTGTGTGGGACTCAAAAAATTAGATGTATTTTTAGACGTACGCGCTGCCACGAAAAAGCGGAGGTCAGAGGGGTCGAAACCCCCCGGGCTGATCAGCCTGGGTTGTCTTTGACTCCGTTTTGGTTTCCCCTGTTCCCATCTTTGGTAATGACAGAATATGGAAGTGAATCTTTGCAAGAAGCGGCGAGGAAAATTTTGGAAATGAGTGGATCCTTGGCCAAGACTTCAAGAGTATATAATGGAGCTAATTGGAGGAGCAATTTTGCATCTACACAAGCAATTCAGAACCACCAATACTAGAAAAATACGCAATGGAGGTGACCTGGAGCTCGGAGGCGAAGAGGGAGGAGCTGGCAACCAAGGGGGAGGTCAGGTTGATCAGCCTGCCCTTCCTAGGCCGATCGGCTCAGCCCCCTCTGGTGGCTACCAGCGCTCCTCTTTAGGTGGAAGTCAAAAGGTGCGACTTTGGTCCCAAAACTCCGCCGAGGACCTCTCGCAATGCTCGCATCAGTGTAGGAGGTAAGGCACCTTCTAGAAAGCTCACATATCGCAAGTTGATCATGCTCTCGAGCGAAGATGAAGCGCCCAAGAAGAAGAAGGAGGTCGTCATCGCTCCCACAAGGCATTCAGTAAGACTCCTCGGAATGAAACGCAAGAGCTACATGGAGAAGACGCCCGAGTACACACCGGCTGACTATGGAGGTGATAGCAATTGGAAGGACGATAGGAGCCCCGGATTGTGGGGTGCTGTAGGCTGTGGTTATGAACAAGATGACAACCTGTATTGGTATTGGGCTAAAGACAAGAAAGAGAGCAAAGAGTAAGATGGCCGCCGTCAAGACAAGGGCAAAGAGAAGGATCTAGAAGACAACGAGCCAGAACTCAAGGAGCATGATCGTACATGTTGCATCACTTGTAGGAAGAACATCCACTACCTCTTCGACGCCATCAATGACATCATGCAAGCCTTGCAAGATCTGGATCAAAAAGTAGAACATAATGATCGTCACCAGGAGGATGATTTCAAGTTCTTGTAGAGGAACGTGAGGAAGCTCTTCGAGATGTGAGACAACATGAGGAAAAACAAGGTGCATGGAGAAGGAAGCAGCAACCACCCCGTGTGAAGCAATGTGGGCAGTGTCACTAGTGCATTTACGAGCATTTTTCCCATTGTACTTCATATGGTTATGATAAGGACATCGTAGATTTGAAGTGTGGGGGGAGATCACCGCTCGTACTAAGTTTTTGGATCTAGTTTGGTCGAGTCGAGTCGTGTAAGTGTCTAAATTATTGTTTTTTTGTTTCAATCAAAAGTAGATAAAGTAGCAATATTCCTAAACTTCTGGGAAGACTTAGGCCTAGATCGCTAGTTTAGCATCTTTGTGAGAAGAAGCATGCATAAAATTCGAGAATCCTGCGAGTGTGTTGTTTGTAATAAAAATGGTCAAAGACACATTTGTTCTAAGGGGGGAAAGTTCGTTTCCCTGATTTCTAACAGACCAGATGATAGCACAACCAATAGGCCTTCTTGCTCTATTGCTCTGTTTTTGAACTGATTGGATAAAGGGGGAAAGTTCGTTGCTATGTTTTTGAAATGACCGAATGAAAGTGCAAGCAATAGGCCTTCTTGGTCTCACAATAGTTGTGTAAAGTGTCAACAAATGGAAAAGTCCATTGTTTAGTATTTGAACAGACCAGATGAAAGTGTTACCAATAATAATGCTACTTAATTAAACTCATCTTACTAGCAAAAGAAAACAGTAGCAACTGGATCTAGATCAAGGAAAACCGCATAACATTGGGATCAAGATCGAAGACAAAACCGCATCACAATGGGATCTAGATACTAGATGATAATGGATTGTTACTACTACTACCACTACTCCTTCTTCTTCTTCTTCTTTTTCTTCTTCTTCTTCTTCTGCTGTTGCTGCTACTACTACTTCTACTACTTTTTCTTCTACTAGTACTAGGTACAACTAATCGAGGCGTTGCTTCTTTGTCAATGGTGCATCCGGGGCCTTGATGCAGCTGCCCATTGATGAGGCCGTCCCTCCATTGCCGCCGCCCGTGGAAGATGGCGGACCTCCTTGGCCACCGCCCGTGGATGAGGCCATCCCTCCATTGCCGCTGCCCGCAGATGATGGTGCCACTCCATGGCTGCCAGTCGACGACCATGATGGAGGTCCATGGCCGCCGCTCGATGAGGATGGTAGAGATCGACTGCCGCCGACTGACGAGGATGGCGGCAGTCCCTTCCTGCCTCCTCGAGCCCTACACTTGGAGACGGTGGTGCCTTGGCGAGTAGTGGTGCTTCCACGCCCCTGACCACAACCACCTCTGGCTTACTTGTGGATGGTGCGATGTTGGAGAAGCACCTGATTAGCGATTTCAATTTGTTCCACAAGCTCTGAATCATCAGAGGATGCATTCGCTGTCACTCTAGGAGATAATGAATCGCTCCGCTCAATTTGTAGGAACGTACATTGGAGCTTTCTCCTTTTCATCAGAGGATGTGACATACACCGTCACTCTAGGAGACGATGGTGCCATGGGGAAAGAAAGAGGCGCGCTACTAGACTGGGGTTTTTTTGGTGGTTGTAAGAATGAAGAAGTAGCTTACTCGACAAGCGCTAGACTAGGGTTTTTTGGTGGTTGCAAGAATGAAGAAGTAACTTACTCGACAAGGGCCAGACTATGGTTTTTTGGTGGCTACAATAATATAAAGTGACGCTGCCCATATTGACAACTGCCCCCGCAAAGTAATCTAAAAACATTTCGTAGGCCATCTTCAATGGGCATTTACTATTTCTAATACATTAATTCATTGCATGATAACATTTAATTTATAGTTGAAACACCTTCAGACAATCTCTCCATGAGTGCCACATCATTAGAGGTTTAGGTTCATTACTGATAGAAATACATAATTTCATTCCACAGAATCAAATACATAATTTCATTCGAAATACATACAAGCCATAGTATTTAAACAAGCGATACATTGTACTGAGATCAAATGTGCCCATGAATATATCATCGTTATATATGAAAGTCCAGTCTGGTAAATAGTTGTTAAACAAGACGATCTGGTGTACACGAATAGATAGATGCAGTTGTTAGTCTAGAACGTCCTTTCTGCAAAACATCAATACACCGGAAGTTCGACAGCCGCTTCCACTCCATCATCAATTCTCTTCCTTGGAACTGCAATCTCTACCTTGTCCATAACTTCCCCCTTCTCTATCTATTATGAGTCCTCCATTGTTCTCCCTCTACCTTCTTCTTTGGTTGTCCAGTCAATCATGGGTACTTCTTGGGCAAATCTTATGCCAGATTTTGTTGTGAGCATCACCAATAAGATTAGTGATGCAAGAGATTTCATCAGTTTTAAAGTAGTCTGTAAGAGTTGGAACTGTGCTCGTTCAAGTGACGCACACCCATTTGACCCTTGGATTTTGAAATCCGAAGATATTGGTGAATCTAAAGCAGTGAATCCGCATCCATCGCGGATCACCGGCTGTTTGAGGTCTCCTTTCCAACATTAGCTGGGAAAAGGACTAGTTTGATTTGTTGCGGTGGATCTAGACACCTAGTCGTTGTAGATGATACAGATAGAGCTCCGCGCTCCTGTTGAATCATTTGTCTCCTTCGAAGCACATGATCCTTCCTCGACTTCCAACATGGTGCCATATGGCTATGTTGGGATACAAGGTAGGCTACGCTAGTGCAAAACAAAAAAATTTCTACCGTGTAAACCAAGGGAAAAACTGCCGTTATAAATCACGGGATTACCACTCGACACATAGGTGCGGAAGTTGTAGATACGCGTCGGGGCAGCGAAGTCGATCACACATCGACGTAGTGTAGTCAAACACGTCGATGTTGAGCAGCTCCTCAACAGCTCGTCCACATGCAGCGACTCCCTCCTCGTGCCACGGCTCGTCAGGTTCGTCATCAGCGACTCCCTCCTCATGCCACGGCTCGTCAGGTTCGTCATCGGCTCATCAGGTTCCTTGAAGGAGCTTTTGTGTGGCGGCTCGTCCAAGTGCTACAGATGCAACACCTCGAAGGTATCCACACGTGTGGGGAGGAAGTGTCGCAAGCCAGACTGCTAGATTCGCGAGTTGCAACAAGGCAAGGGCATGGGAGGCGTGGTTGCTGCTGGTGCGAAAAGGGATTCAACCCTAGGGCGCCCCCACCCCTCAATATATAGGGGTTCCTAACAGGCCTCTGGGTCCGAGACCCATTAGTACTCCTAAACCTGGTCCAATTCAGATCACATCCGAATTGGGCTTCCAGCCCTTTAAGTGTGTGACCCTATAGGTTCATATACGTATAGACATGGCCCGAGTACTTCTACTTGGTCAATAGTTAGTAGCGGCCTCTATCAAGACATACTAACTCCTATACGCACACGAAGATCATATCAGACGAACCATCACTACATCACGTACATGCTATTCCCTTTGCCTCATGATATTCGGTCTAGCTCCAAGCCAACCACTCTTTCTCGATGCTGTGATTCGGAATCCCTTTCTAGGTTAACTCTTAACCTCACTTAGCATGGCCATGCAATTCCGGATCCAATCACTTGAGGGGCCTAAAGATATCTCTCTCAAATAGAGAGGGGCAAATTCCATCTGACTAACCATGCCTCACAGCATGCTTCTTGACAAGCCCGAAAGCTACCTACAAGGAACACAATATAAAACTTTTAGAATAACCATACAAGTAAAGAGTTTCACACACAATTCACATAATTGCAAATCAATTCAAGTAGCCTTTAATGGATATACAAGGAACACAATATGAAACATGGATACAATGGAATATCATCATCTCTATGATTGCCTCTAGGGCATACCTCCAACAGGCTGCTCTCAATGCTTGTATCTTAGGCTTGGAAACACCTACTGGCATAGAGTCATTTCTTGTGATAACTAACTTTTGGCCCCTGAAACCTTCTCCATTGCTAGGGTAATTGCCTCTACATCTGGCACTTGGGAAGCCAATCCGACTGGACTACCATACCTTCGAAAGATTTCTGGTGCAGTTCTTCTAAACACATGCAGATCTACTTGGGGCTTCATCTTCCAGCACCTCCTCAATCCGTTGGACTCTGGTTATCATGGGTTCTTAAGATGAGCAACTCTTCTCTACTCCAAGGTCAAGACCGACTGTTCTTTGTTGTTCGGGAGGAGAGGATGCACGACACTTGGACCTAGGACATCAACGAGAAAGATGTTGAGGTGGTGGAATTTACTCTGCATTCATTTGTCGGTGACATTTGGCAGCCTATTCCCTAGGACACAGCTCCAGAGTTCCAGAATAAGATCATCCTATTTGGACCTAGCAAGTGCATTGTTGTACAAGAGCATGCCATTTGTGGCTTGCCTAACCTAAAAGGAAATCACATTTACTTCCTAAGAACGGATTGGCATGATGAAAAGGAGCAATACTAGCTCTACCAGTATGGAATAAGAAATGTGGCAGGCGTCAACAATGATCCCATGATCTGCATTGCGCAGGTTCCTGAGAACTGGATTTGGTTGCGAGGAACATGGTTGTTGCCTAGCTATGAGTAGATTAGACCTTTCATTTTGTAACACCTGTAATGCATTTGTATATATACTACTAATATTTATATTATTAGTGTTCCTCAATTATGCAGTGTATTTGAATTCTGAATGGTAAATATGCTGGAATCAAATTGAAAGTAGATTAAACCAAAGCAGCGTAATCAGATGGCATGTCATAGCCATTCATCACTACAAAGTTCATAGCAACAACAAGCTGCAAACATCACAATAGCAACAAGTTTCATAAGATGGCATGTTATAGCCATTCATTACTACAAAGTTCACAACAGCAACAAGTAGCAAACATCACACTAGCAACAAGTTTCGTAAGATGGCATGTTATAGCCATTCATCATAATTTGGCCTGATGAGTGACATTATGCCTTTAATTGTCCCTGATGAGTTTCCTTTTATATTTGGCCTCCATCATCGATTGCTTGATTCTCTTCACCACATTGGTGGCCTGGTCTAGGTGTCATTTCACCTTCTGTAGCTCAGCGGCAGTATCTTCAACTCCATGCTAGCCTTTGCATATTCTTCCTTCCACTTCCTTACATCTTAATCGCTGTAAGAGTTTTCCATTTTTAACTCCTTCAGCACTGCATCATTTCTCAATTTTCTTCCTCGTGTTCATCAGGAAATTGGTTGCCTCCCCAAAGAATCGCTTCATAAAGTGTAGCTCATAGGTTGTGTCATTGGCCTCCTTCTTAGCAATTATCCATGCTTCTTCCCACGACCTTGCTTCCTCTTCAACTTTTTCCTTCCTCTTCATCAACTTTTACCTAAACGACGCATATTTCATCCCTTCATTTTGCAGACATCGATTATGTTCATACAATTCACCATTTACAACACTAACATCAAAAGTAGAAGCAAGGTTTATTAGAATTGTAACAAGTTATCGTTTACCTCGCAGTAGCATGCATACCGGCGCCCAAGGTTGTCAAATGTCCAATCATACCTCACATAGAAAGGCAACTCAAGCTTGCACTTGTTTTTAGGATCCACCACGATAACATCACGATCAAGCGATGGCGATCTGTAGTTATCAGTGACTCCAAGCACCTGTGGAAGCTAATAAAATACATGAACCTATCAAATTATAAACTACTCCCTCCATTTCAAATTGTTGGTCATTTTGGCTTTTCTAGATACATGATTTTTGCTATGCATTTATGGGTGCTAATTCTGTGAGAAAAGTGATTCTGTGGATAAAAGTGATTCTCTTTGATTCTCTAGCATAAACTCTTAAAATCACGATGGAGAATCACTCCATAAACTATAGCCTATCAACTTCTAACACCAATCATTAATGCAAATCTAAGGGTACGGTGAAGTTGGAATCTAGTATCTTCAACCTAGATCCCCAAATCTAGAAATCCCCTTTCCTTGGACGATAAAGGAAAGTAGTGGCACAAAACAGGGGACTAACCTAAGCGGAGCTCCTCCTCATCCTCCCTTCACCACTAGGCCTGCTAGGATTCGCCATTCCCACCGTGAGCGGTTGCAGATCTGCGCACTGATGCTAGCTCTAGTCTTTGCCACAGCCAACAGAAGTGCGATGCAGGTGAGTCTCTTGCAGTAGTGTACACCGTGTCGAGAAATGAGAAATATACCCCATGCTTAGGCCTGCAACTGGCATGTGGACCACACTTGTTAGAACCAAAATATATAAAATGTGTCCTTTCAAAAAAACAAACATAGTTCATGTCTTAGTGGTAGTGCTGTCTTAACACATTCAAAAGATCAAAGGTTCGAGCCTTGCTATCAACCCTATTTCCTTTTTATATTCTTTTCCTTTTTTCATCTCAGACTAACATAACTTACCAAACCTTCTACCACCAACTCACCTGAAACTTACATGTGGGACCCGATTGTGGTAAAGACTTCCCATTGGATCGGTAATTGGTTCAACCCACGGGAGGAGCACGTTTTCCATTTTATTTTACCACCCTATTTATCAGCTTAAACTTACATGTGGGACTCTAGTTGATTTATGATGTTTTCGCGGACCTTATATCGTCACAAAACTACCATTTAACAGCGAGTGACAATTTCTTTTTGGCTACAGTGGCACATTTTATGACGTTCCATAACTTTGTCACTAAATTTGCTTGAATGTTAAATTTTGTGACATTTTCAGCCAGAAACGTCATAAATCTATGACAAGAACAAATGTGTCATAAAATTTTAATCATAGATCAACATTTCTCGTAGTGATCACAACCGGGTCCCATATGTAAGTTTTAGGTGAGTTTGGTAGTGGGTGAGAAAAAATGCCCATGCTATAGGCAAAAACTAGTTTACCCACTGCCGCGCTCCTGCGATTGGGAAAAAGGAAGAACAGAGAGAAGGCAGCCAAGATGGAAGACTCTAGTGGAGTTCTGTGGCTCCCCACGGCAGATCATTCCTACAACAACACAAATTTGGTGCTCCCTGCTGCGCCGCGTAAATACAATTTGTAATTGGGACTTGAATGTTCCTAAATTTCATTTTGTATTAAGGTATTTTGATGTAAGGCACTTCCAACCTACTAATTCAAAAGCTGAATAATGAGCATTTGATAGATGGGAAGATGTTGGATACACGGTTGTCAACTATTTACCCCCAAGCATGAAAAATGGGTAAAATATTTAATCGAATTTGTTAAGAGTAGATACTCTAAGGATGAACAAATACTCTACCCGTGCCATAGATGCCTCAACCAATTTAGTTATTGTAGAGGAGTGGTGCATATGCACTTACTTAGGAGTAGGAATGCAAGCAACTACAATAGGTGGATCCATCATGGTTAACATTTGAGGATGAGGTTAAGGAAAATGCAAATCTGTAGGATAATGGGGTTCTGGAAAATGCAAATATGCAGGATGATGGGTTCAGGAAATTGCAATTCTACATCACGATGAGGTTGAGGAAATTCCAATTCTGCAGGATGAGGGGGTCGAGGATAATGCATTTTTGCAACAAGATGGGTTCACGAAAACGAACACATAGTTTAGGATCCGTGTATCGATGAGTACCAAGGCACTGAAGATGGACTTCCTGAAATGATAACAAACATCTTGCTTTGGCGCAGAGCTAACACATTATTTTGGCAGGTCGGCTGTGGTTGGACAGCACCACCACATCCCTCCAAGGGCCACGGTAGGGCACCTTTGCTTCTCCTGCCATGCCATAACCTGGCTAGCATGCCTACACTGCTTTTAGTAGGTTGCCTCGGCCATTGTTTCCTACTCTCCGCTGGCCAACCAGAGCCATGCAACATGGAGGTGGAGAGCGCATAGCATCCATCCAAGCGACACCTACCTTTCTCCAAGGATCCAAGTATGGATGCCTAGGGGCTAGGCACCAAGTGGCTGCGGCCGCCGTCCCGAGGAGGTCGGAGGCCTTAGTGGCGCTGCCGTTGTGGAGAACCCAGGTGCCTCCGTGTAGCAAGCTTGAGTTGGAGAAGAAGAAAGCTACCTCTCATGTGGGGCCAAGCGCCACATTATGCCTTATGAGTGGGACCCAACACTACGTCATGCAAAACCACCCTCGAAACAGCCGTGCGACCAAAAACCAATGGGTTTCAAAGTTGATAGGTGACATGTACCTAGTTTTGTACACAAGAAATGAAACTCGAACTAACGCAATACATGAAGGACCTCCAAATGAACGTTTCCTTTTTTATTATTGTCTGAAAAGTGTTGGCAAAATAGGCAACTTCATCCATCAACTATTGTTTAAGGGTCAAGTTCATCCCTCAATTCTTCATTGGATCAATTTATTCCTCAAACTTCTATTTTTAGGTTCAATCTCATCCCTCATCCTAGATGGTAGTCCATGTTGGTATGCCATGTCATCCAGATGAGATAGGAATTGCTTACACATGTTAAAAGTCTAGAGTATCCTTCCACCATATCTCTATGACATCTTCCTTCACTAATAACTAATTATAATCGGGTCTCAAACTAATGGGCCACCAAGTGATGCTTACTTATTTCAAAGCACAAGCTGGATTAGTTTGATAAGTGGCAATAGATCAATCCATGTCTAGCATATAATATAGGGAAAAAAGCAAATCACAAATCAAAAGTTTTATTGGATAGAAAGATGGTTAAAAGAAAAGGAAAAGATTGAGCCTCTTGGCTTGCGGCTAGTCTTGTATGGACAAAGGAACAATGGTGATCTAAGGTCTAAGGATCTAGCAGGTGTACCACTCGAGACCAACTAATGGCACATACAGAATAACAATCCTAGTAGTGTCTCAGGGTGGGTCAATCCAACACCATGTTCACTAACATGTGTTCACATTATTAATTTGATATCTCCATATCTATGATCCGTGAAATGTGATAATCAATTAATACATGTGCCAGTCTGTGTCATTATTGTCCCACATAATGTTATAGACTAGAAATTATTTAGAATAATATCATAATCAACAAAGAGTTCCATGAACCAAGTCCCATACTTGTTAATCAATGTAAATGACAGCTACTGAAGGAACGGATAATACTTTATTCAATGGTACATAAACATAGTCACAACTCAAGTCTCCCACACACACTAGGATCACTGATGTAAGTATCTAATACCCATAGATCTGGTGTGCGCCTCATGCTTTGGTTGTGGAAGAGGCTTCATCAATGGATCAGCAACATTCAAATCCGTGCGCACCTTGCAAATCCTCACATCACCTTGATCAATGATCTCGCGGATCAGGTGATAGCGCTGCAGTATATGTGTGGACTTTTGGTGTGACCTAGGCTCCTTTGATTGTGCAATAGCTCCGCTATTATCACAATAGAGATCCACTGGACTGGGCACACTAGGAACAATACCCAACTCAGAAACAAACTTTCTGATCCAAACAGCTTCCTTTGCAGCTTCAGAAGCTGCAATATACTCAGCCTCTATCATCGAATCAGCTACCATCTCTTGCTTGGAACTTTTCCAGCTCACTGCCCCTCCATTGAGGTAGCAAACAAAACCGGATTGCAATTTGGAATCATCCTTGTCTGTTTGGAAGCTAGCATTGGTGTAACCTATTACAACGAACTCTTCTTCACCTCCAAACACTAGGAACGCATCCTTTGTTCTTCTAAAGTACTTAAGGATGCTCTTCACAACTGTCCAATGAGCCTCACCATAATCTGATTGGTACCTCCTCATAACACTCTAAGCATAGGAGACATCTGGGCGTTTGCATAGCAAGGCATACATGATGGACTCAATAGCCGAAGCATAAGGAATCGCTCTCATCCTCTCTTGCTCATCAGGTGTCGAAGGACACTGATCTTGGCTAAGAGTAATGCCATGTGACATTGGCAAGAAACCTTTCTTAGAATCTTGCATATTGAACCGATTCAATATCTTCTCAATGTACGTGTCTTGGCTTAATCCAATTAACCTTTTTGATCTATCCCTCTAGATCTTTATGCCCAATTTATATGCCGCCTCACCTAAATCTTTCATTGAGAAACTCTTTCTTAATGAAGATTTAACATCCTCAAGCATTGGAATATCATTTCCAACTAGCAATATGCCATCCACATATAGGACCAGAAAACAAGTGTGCTCACATTGGCCTTCTTGTAAATACAAGGTTCTTCTACATTTTTTTATGAAATCAAACCCTTTGACCACTTCATCAAAGATTCCAACTCCGAGATGCTTGCTTCAATCCATAAATGGACTTTCAAAGTTTGCATATCTTCCAAGCATTTTTAGGTCGACAAAACCCTCAAGCCATGTCATGTACACATCCTCACTCAGGTTTCCATTAAGGAAAGCTATTTTGACATCCATTTGTCATATCTCATAATTGAAATATGCAGCAATTGCTAGGAGAATCTGAACATACTTTAGCATTGCGACGGGCGAAAACGTTTCATTATAGTCAACACCTTGAATTTGCTTGAAACCTTTCGCCACCAATCATGCCTTATAGACATGAACATTTCCATCCATGTCTATCTTTTTCTTAAAAACCCATTTGCAATCGATAGATCTTACACCGCCAATCGGATCAACCAAGTTCCAAACTTGATTGTCATGCATGGATTCTATCTCGGATTCCACGGCTGCAAGCCATTTCTTAGAGTCGGGTCCCATCATTGCTTCCGTGTAGGTTCTGGGCTCATCATTGTCCAACAATAATATGTCACATTGCTCCATAGTTAGGAGTGTCAACTTTTGAGTTGCGCGATGTGCCCTTGTAGACCTTGTCAACAACAGGTTCAGGTTGCACAACATCTTGTACATCCTGTGTTGGTTCAGTGGGTGTTGAAACGTTTTTAGGTGTTTCTTGAATTTCTTCAAGTTACATCTTGCTCGCACTAACTCCTTTTGAGAGAAACTCTTTCTCTAAGAAGACACCATTGCGAGTGACAAACACTTTGCCTTCCGCTCTATTATAAAAATAATATCTTTTAGTTTCCCTTGGATACCCCACAAAGAAGCATTTGTCTAATTTTGGAGTGAGTTTGTCTAACATCAAATGTTTGACATAAGCCTCACATCCCCAAACTTTGAGGAAAGATAATCTGGGACACTTTTCGATCCACATCTCATATGGTGTCTTCTCAACAGACTTAGTTGGAACCCTGTTCAGTGTAAACGCAAAAGTTTCTAGAGCATAACCCCCAAAAGGATAATGGAAGATCAGTTTGGCACATCAAGGATGTAGTCACGTCTAACAAGGTTTGGTTCCTTCGCTCGAAGACCCCATTCCATTGAGGCATTCTAGGAGGAGTCAATTGTAGAACAATTCCACATTGTTTTATATGATCACCGAATTCATGGCTCAAATATTCACCTCCATGATCAAATCGCAGAAATTTAATTTTCTAGCTAAGTTGATTATGTACTTCATTCTGAAATTCTTTCAACTTTTCAAATGATTCAGACTTGTGCCTCATTAGATAGATATACCCATATCTACTAAAGTCATTAGTGAAAATAATGAAGTACTAAAAATCACCTCTGGCAATAGAGCTCATTGGTCCACATACATTAGTATGTACAAGTCCCAACATGTCACTTGCCCTCTCACTTTGACTAGTGAAAGGCTCTTTAGTCATTTTCCTAAGCAAACAAGACTCGCATGTCTCAAGTGATTCAAAATCAAATGAACTCAACAAACCATCTTTATGGAGTTTTTCAATGCATTTCTCATTTATACGACCAAAGCGACAATGCCAAATAAAAGTGGGATTCAAATCATTTGGTTGAGCCCTTTTTGTATTAATGTTACAGACAGATTTATTCTCAAGATCAAGAACATATAATCCATTCACGTTTGTTCTTTATTACAATCCCATAACCATCAACTTCTTCAAAACATGAAGAAGAGATAATATTCTTACTAAGAGAAGGAATGCAGTAACAATTATTCAATTCCAAAACTAATCCTGAGGGTAACAACAAGTGGTAAGTGCCGAATGCTATGACCGCAACCTTTGCTCTATTGCCGACATGGATATCCAGCTCGCCTCTTGCTAACCTTCTAGTCTTACTTAGTCCCTGCAACAATTTGAAGTGTGAATCATCGATCCAGTATCAAATACCCAAGATTCACTAGAAGATGTAACAATATTAATTTCTATAACATTTATACCTGAAGTAGAAGTCTTACTTCCCTTCTTCTTCTTATCCTCCAAGTACTTCTTGCAGTTCCTAGACCAATGTCTCTTGAGATGATAGTGGAAGCATTCATCATCAGGAGAAGGGCCAGATTTGCCCTTTGGCTTAGGCTTTGAGCTTAGGGGCTCATTGGGAATGACCTTTCCCTTGCCTTTGCCTTTGGGAGGCGTCCAATGCTTCCTCTTTTTGTTTTCCTTTTGAACCATCATCACATGAGTGGGGTTTTTCTTAATGCTTTCCTTAGCTGTCTTCAGCATGCCATGCAACTCAGCCAATCTCCATGCCGTTCATCCTATAGTTCAGAATGAATGGCTCGTAGCTCACCGGGAGTGACTGGAGAATGACGTCTATAGCCAGGTCATCCTTGAGTTCAGAACCAAGTTTATCCAAAGTCTCAATGTAACCAATCATCTTGATCACATGGGGACTAACATGGCTACCCTCCGCCAGCTTGCACGCAAACAAAGACTTTGAGATGTTGTACCTCTTAGCCCTAGCTTTGTTCTCAAACATTGCATGCAGCCCCTCAATCATAGTGTGAGCATCCACATGCTCATACTGCTTGTGCAGGTTAGGAGACATGGTAGCAAGCATGAGACAGCTGATGTTGAGTGCATCATCACAGTGCTTCTAATAAGCTTTGTGGGCTACAGCATTAGCATCAGTAGGGGGTCATCTAGGTATGGTTGCTCAAGAACATACTTAGTTTTCTCTTGCCTGAGAACAATTCTCAGGTTGCGGTACCAATCAATAAAGTTAGTTTCATTGAAATTTTCTTTCTCAAGCACAGATCGCAAATTGAAACTGGAATTGTTACTAGCAGACATGATCTACAACATAGGATAAAAAAATGCAAAGTTTTAGCACTAAGTTATGTACCAATCTTCTATTAACCAAATTAATAAAAGACACTTCCACTATATCGAGATCGTCTTCCCTCTAACGACACATAGTGGTCCAAGATCCATATTCACTAAAATCCTAGTGAGCTTTGGCTTCACTGCTAGAAATTTAGTGACATAGGTAAACAATAATTTGTTAATCATATCTCTATATGACTCTTGTTTGTTGGGCAGCATCCAATGCCCTGGCTCCCAACTCCATGCCGTAAAGCCCAAAACCATTTTGATAGCTTTGCTGAGTAAACCAATACTATGCTTGTGAATGTCTGACATCCACACCCTATTCATAATGATAGCCGATGGTACTTTACTTTGGTAAACCTACCACACAACAATCAAAATTTGTAGGTGCAGCTATTGGTAAAAGGCATAAAAACTCAACTTTTCTAAAGGAAGCTATTCTATCACGATAAAAACATCCACCATATGCAAAGCATGAACAGAATAGTAAGACAGCAAAATAAACATCACAAGCATATAATCATATCATATTGTGAATAGTATGTCATTTGGAATCATAATGGTCTCCATCGTCATGGCTCCACCATGATCTCCAGCACCATCCTTCCTGCCTTGTGGTGATCACCATTGCCACCATGCTTCAAAAGCCTCCATGAAAAATAAGTAAAGCTACTACATCTAATAGTTGATAAATGAATTACATGAGGGATCAAGCATCACAAGTTGACACGCAGGTCATTATACAATAATGGAACAACCTCAACCCAGTTGTGTTAACTTGCAGCAATGCAGGCTACACAAATGTTACACATAGATCATCACATGACATTGAGGCCATACCATTCACATCATACCTTGCAAAAACAAGTTAAGCGTTGAACGTATTCTACCGAAACAAGACTAGGATAGCACTATAGCAGATAGCAACGGCAGTGCCCTGAAAACATCACGGAATTACATAGATCATATTTATGAAATCGCTATGAAAATCTCATCGAATTGATCAAATCAACCCAAATCCGAGCCATTTAGAATGTCTCAATTTTCACTAGATCAATCCTATTGACCAATGCGATAGGTATATATGAGAAGACCGCAACACATGACCTCGATCTGTTGGCTCAATCTACTAACTATGCACACGACTAGCCCCGATGGTGATTCCAGCTAGTGGGAACAAGTCATGCGCATAACAGAGAGGGAGCACGAATGGTCACATAATGCAATCTACTCAAACCCATTTCAACCCCTTATGATCGATTGATTTAATCAAGCCGTGCAACAAAAGATCCATCACATGAACCTAACCGTAATAGATCACATCTACTACCATCACATATCACCTATATGCGCAAGATTCAGACCAAAAACTACGCAAGACGGCTTTGATGCCACTAATGGAAAATGGGTAGGCTACTCTAGCATTACATCTACCACATCACCCAGGAAACTTGCGAGTAAAGGGGTAATCGATCATTACCACTAGACGCGCAATGCAGTGGAAGAAGAGTTGGAGTGAAGCCGGTCCAGCGTAGTCATGCCTCGGTGCAGAGGAAGTAGTCGATCTCGTCCCACGAACTAATCTCCATGTCCTTGTCCCAGTAGCAACCTCGCGCCGCTGGGCCGATCAGCACGGCAGCAACAGCAGCAGCGCCTCCACGGAGTCCACACGTGCAGTGATGGAATGCCGTGCGCCGTGCTAGCACCACACGTTTGGTTAGGGTTTCGAGTCTAGGCTGAGTGGGGAGGGGCGGCTAGGGTTTAGGCGAGATGGTGGTGGCACCCCTAGCCTCCTCCCACATATATATAAAGCGTGCTAATGGGCTTCCACCTTATAGGCCCATTAGTACCCTAATCACTTATGGATCAATATCCTTTGAGCCTTTAATCCGAATTCTTATGATTGCTTGGGCATATCACCAACACTAATGACTTAGCAAAACACACGCCTAAGGTGACATGGCATGCCAATATGGATGGACATCTAGGACGAGGGATGAGGTTGAATTAAAAACAGAAGTTGGAGGACTAAATTGGCTTAATTGAAAGTGAGGGACAAATTTGAGCCTCGTATAAAAGTTGTTGAGGGTTGAAATTGCCTATTTTGGCAAAAATGTTTTAGGTAACAACTGTCTGAACCACTGTACATTCATTGAACTGGGCCCACGCTTTGCTTCAATGTTGTCCATGCAAATTTTTTTATTTTTTTATTTTTTATTTTATTATTTTGCAAAAATATATGGTCTAAAAAAATTGCAAATCTAGACCTATACTACCGTTTGAAATGGTATAGGTGTACTGTAGCAAGCTACCACCAGTTGAACCAACGGTAACTTCCCACCACTCGGCACTATACTTTCAAAAAATCATAACTAATCCACATAATCTTAGATGGAGATAAACTTTATATGAAAATTGTAGATCTGATCGAGATCTACAATATTTTTAGTTTAAATGTTTTTAATTTCATGTCATCTTCGTACTCAAATAATCAATACAAGTTTTAGATCTAGAATTCTAATTTTAGATCTAAAACTAGGCAGCACATATTCAAAAAATCATAACTAATTTATTTAAACTCGGATAGAGATAAATTTTATATAAAAATTGTAACTCTCAATGAGATATACAACTTTGTAGTTCAAACTGTTTTCATTTGTTACCATCTTAGTGGTCAAATAATCAACATAAGTTTCAAATCTAAAATTAAATTTTAGATCTGAAACTTATGTTTTATTTAAGCACTAAGATGGTACCAAATGAAAAAAGTTGGAAGTACAAAGTTGTAGAACTCGTCGAGATCTACAATTTTTATATAAAGTTTATCTTCATCCGAGTTCATATGAATTAGTTATGATTTTTTAAATGTGTACAGCCGAGATGCCGAGAGGAGGGAAGTTACCGCTGGTTCAAATGACGGTAGATTGCACCTTCCGCTGTTTCAAACGCAGGTCTAGATTTGCAATGTTTTTTGTTAAACCATGTATTTTTGCAAAATACTAAAATAAAAAATAAAAAAATAAAAAAAGACCTGTCGACGCCGACAAGTCCAGCAAAGTATCGGCCCACCAATGGACGATATGCCCACCCGGTCGGGTCCTCTCCTTCCTCCTCCCCGGCCAGAGCTCAGAGACACCAAAGCCAAAGGCACCACCACCGGCGTCCTGCGGCCCCCATCACCGCTCCCCAACCCCTGTGCTAAGGGATCCCGGTGGCGAACGCCGGAGCTGCTGGTTGAGCGTCGACTAGGAACGGTAACGCCAGCTCTGCCCGTGGTCGGGAACGGTGTTCCTTCTCACGCGAGGGAGATAGGGCATCGGTGCCGTGTTGGGATTCATGGGCTCCCGCACCTCGCCTCCTCACGACTATCTTCACATGGTGAGCCCTTTCACCGGTTCTTTCTCACTGAACCCTAGCTCATCCATCTCCACATCCGACGAACACAGACAGATTCAGGTGCCGAGGAACGACAGTTAGCTCGTAGCTCTTCAATCTAAGCGCTTGGCAGTCAATTTCTAAATTTGACAAATCCTAAACAAATCGACTTCTAGTTATAGTTGCTGCTCGAATTATTTTTCTGTTCCTTTTCCGTTCTAATTCGCTTTGTGTAATTGGGGAAATTGTACCTTTCAATGTTCTAGTTGAAATTGATCTTCCTCAATAAGCAATTCAACGGTTGATTGATAGATCGATCCATTCAATCCGTTTTTTTAATAAGATGATGGCTACAAACTGTTAATATGTCTTATTTTGTTAAGTCATCGATCCCTTGTTCCCAGGCTGATATTGCACTGCCATTTTTGCAAAACAAATAAGGATTCCTAAACAATAGCGAGTAAAACAAAAACAAATATGGGAGTCATTCCACCATTGGAGCACCTGTCGTTTCATACCCATTGCAGTTACGTTTATGTTCTTGAACATAATAGCACTTTAATGTTTCTTTTTCACAAAAAAGCACCTTAATGTTTTGTTATTTGCAGCATGTTGAGCAACTAAGGAGGCGACATCAGTCATTATCAGAATTGGTATGTTATCATTTGCCTGTCTGATTTCTTGTTACTGTGGATATACTCTGGGGGATGTTAAGAGGTCTTCTGCCTATCCTTTCATTTACCACAGACTTTTGCAAGGGATGAAGATGCAAAACTTGAGACCACAAGGGCAAGGCGTAATAACCTTTTCTTTCTCTCCCTGAGAATATTATTAGTATCACGAAAGGGGGCATTCTACCCCTCACATGTTTAGTCATTCTATAGGAATGCAATAAAGCATGTAAAAATGTGCTGTCTTAACTCTTGGTATTTTGATCCTTTTGTTTTGCAGTGTCAAACATCCTCAAAAGGCATGAAGACTTGAAAGAGCGCCTTTCACGGTACTCCTTTGACTTTGCAAGAGCTAGATGCAGACCAGCTTACTATTTAAGATAATTATTGACTTAATTGTTTAGGTCCTTTGCCCATTTAGCAATTTACAATTGCAAAAATTGTTTCTTTGTTCAAATTGAGAGCTTACTGTAAACTGCGAGCTAATAACTTTTGTTTCCTTTTCCTCCTTTCCTTCATTCCTCGCTGTTCTGCCTCAGTTCAACTGTATTTCTAAATCTGTTCCTAACTGTTGTACCTCTTGTGATGGTGCTCAAATTGGAACAGGAAAAGTAGGCAAAATAAATTTTAGTGTTCCGAGAAATTTGATACTTTGTGAAACCATTATTTGACATAATTTTCTATTCTAGGGATTCTGATAAGCTGATTTTTGAGCGTCTGCAGAAAGAATTTGAGGCTGCTCGAGCTGCTCAAACTGAAGGTATACTTTGTGATGCTACATTGGATTTTTATTATCTACTCCCTCCGGACCCTTTTTGTTCGAACACGTAGGAGAGCTGTGTATCATTATATTAAGATGAAACCTCCGGAGGACCCATTTCTTAGGTGCGTCCCTGTTTTTGAAGAAGTCAAATATATTAGGTGGCTGGATGTATCGAGGTGTTTTAAGTTGCTTGCTACCAAATTCAAAGTGGCCTATTAACTCGAGTTTTGCATGCATGCGAACTGTATTGAGGCGGATGTATGACAAGGCAGTGATTAATTGGCAAGCAATAGGCGCTGCATGCAAATTCGGATAAACAAAACGTTGCCAGCGCGGTGGGCCAGTGCAGGCTGCAGCGCTCCACGCATGCATGCAAATCGCAGAGTTACTCCTCGTCCTGGTTAGGCTGCAGCACACCACTCAACGTCGATGTCTTGGTATCTGAATTTCTAATCGTTGCACCTAACAAAATGGCCTGGAGGGAGTAGTTCTTTAGGAAGTAAGCTTGTCAGTTCATATGCTATTGATATGCGCACAGATTGTGGATATAAGCATGGGTGAACTAATAATGCTATTTCACATGAATTAGTAGTCTCTCTTGAACTTCGTATGGCAAGATGAAGCTATTAACTATGATTCATATATTTTTTAAACAAATTGGTTATTACTTAGAAGTGTCTTTTCTGCTAACCTACATAAATGTTGCACAGTTTTGGAAAAGGCATTTGTTGATCATGTGGTTAACATTTGTTCAATTAGAACTAACCATGATAGGTTTCGAGCTTGAACTTTCATGTTCTGACACTGCTATTGTAGCTTATATTGCTGATTAAATTCTGACAGCGCAGTTCAACGGACTGATAGAAATTTTAATAACGCACTACCTGTGATATCATTTTGAATATTCCTGGATTTGGGAGGCACATTACCACTGTTCTAAATAGCTTATTTGAGAAGTTTTTCATTACACCTGAATTCGTGCAAGCTGTTGGATGAAAATGGAAAGCATGATGCATTGAGAATACTGTGTCAACATGCTGTAATCGATAACTTCCTTTAGATTGTTTGGATATTTGAGTTTACGGTGTTTGATCTGTAGATCACAGGGATACAGATCAAGAACTGTAGGTCTATATCATAAACTCTGCATGTTGGAATACAAATCAGTGTTGTCATTAGGTTAATGATATATACTTCCTCCAAGTTGGGTCTGAATATAATATTGGGGGCAAGTTTTACAACACTTCAAAGTGGATTTGAAAAATAATACTGTTGAAAAGATATAGGTGGAAGGAAGCCCTAGCAACACAGCAGTATTGGACATGCTACGGTAGATTTGTCGCATTTCTTGCAGGTATCAGCTTGTTTTGAGCTCAGGTGGAATAACCTCTGCGCAAATTAAATTTGATGGGGATGATTGCATAAGTTCCCTGAACTTGACCTCTAACTCCATGTTTGTCCCCCTTTTTTCAGCTTTGCACTATTACCCCTTCTTTGCCAAGCCAAGGGACAATGATGCATTGACTTGATTAAAGTAAGGGCGATATTGCAAAGTTGAAAAGGAGGGCAGACATGAAGTTAGAAAAAGTTGGGGCAGAATTGCAAATGGCCCTTTATCGGAAGAAACTAAATGCATAGTGTAGTTTAGTAGGATAGGCTGATAATATGCCTGGCTTGTTTGCTGTTTTATCTTGTAATTTTCTGTACTGCTAGCATAATCTCATACTTGGATTTTACTAGATGTAGCATTTAACTTCTAATACCAGCACCACATTGTTGTGCTCTGAATTGTATCTTTCTCTTGGAAAATTGCCAACACGCTTTTTCTGCCTTCTGTAGAAATTTCAATAGATGATGATGATTGGAATGATGGTTTGCTAGCTACCATCCGTGAGAAGGTATTTAATGTGTTTCAACAGTCTAATTTTCACCTTTTTCTTGTCACATTCTGCGAATTCTGAATTTTCGTTGAGTTTGCTCAATCTCGTGGACCAGGTCCATATGGAGGCTGACAGGAAGGCCATGGCTAACCAAGTAAATGTTCCAGCAGATCTTCCATTTCAATCAAAGACTACATATAGGATTAGAAATAAGGTAACATGCTCTCTAGACCATTGATTTAAAATCTAGCTTTGTATCTGGTTAGCATGCAGGATCAACTTGTTTCAATCTAGCTTTGTGTTCCTTTGGTAGGGTTGTTTTCTCCCCTGGTTGATTTGCTCGGGTTAACCTTTGTTATTTCCTCTTGTACTGATAGTTGTTCAATTTTGGCTCTACTACAAATAAGAGATGGCTAAGTTGGGATTGGGATTTAGTGGCATATTACATGACCCCTTTGTCATCACAATATACTAGCCGGTGATTCTGTTGGCTGGGCTGGGTACTGGTGTTCATGAGTTGAAATTCTGCTTCTGAGTCTAGAATTTGCAAAACATCTATACTGGTTACCTCCACAACCAATCTTCACAATATACTAGCCAGTGATTATGTTGGCTTGGCTGGGTAGTGGTGTTTCATGAGTTAAAATTCTATTTCTGACTTTCTGTGTCTAGAATTTGCAAAGCATCTATACTGGTTACCACCACAACCAATCTATCTGTCAAACCAGTGTTGTGGACTTTCAGCTGCCTTATGCATTATCCCAGCTTGTACATGGCTATGGTGCCCTTATGAATTAGCGTAAAACACATGTTATGCAGCACCATCATGCTATTATTTTTTTCTATTATGAGAGTCATCATGGATAAAGACTAGGTATGCTAGATTTAATTTTCCTTAATTTGTCAGTTATTTTTTGCATATTGAAACTTATTTTTCTTCTCTTTAATAGGTTATCTATTGCTTGGATGGAGCGAGAATTGGCATACAGTATGAGACATTCTTTGCTGGTGATTACCCTTTATATTTTTAGTTTGGTTTTTTTAGAGAATAATTTTTAGTTCGATTTTTTTATTTGTGTACAGAATTACGAGAATCATTCAGAATACCGCATGTGCATAGTGCAAAATATTATGCTATAGTTTAAAACTATTTGTACAGAATTATACACTGGGATTTCCATAACCATAACTGCTTGCTATGTACAACAGAAACATTATGCATATTAAACAGTTTCAAATAGGAGGAACCATTTACTAGTGCGAACAAATCGAACTAAAAAAGAGAATGACTCTCATAATTCTGTACAAATATTAAGAATTCTATTTTGCAGGTGAGCCTTGTGAAATATTTCATTGTGTTTTGGAAAGCAAGTCATTCCTGGAAAAGATGACTGTGATTGAGCACACCTTACCTTTCTTTCTGCCCATACGCGAATTGGAAAGTGATCTCCTGTCATCTAATGCCATTGTATGTTTTCTCACAGCACTTGCTTTTACCATATGAATTGTGTGAAAAGTTCTATATGCTAACATGTTTTTCCTTGCAGAAATTTATTGATCACCTTGAAGAAATTTTACAGGCTTATATTGACAGGAGAGAACAGGTCAGTATCAGCTATTAGGAGTCAGTCCCACATGTAACTTATGTATAATTTAATATTCAGATTTCCTTATCTTCTATTGTGTAATGCTAGAAATTACATAACAAAAGTATTGTCCGCCTCTGCTACAGTAATCTGACTTGCACTCTTATCTTTTAAACAATTGATCTAGTCTAGGTGAGGCATAATGCATATGGTCTGTTCAGCTGAGCTATCTCCATGTTGTTCAACTGAATAGAAATATTTAATATGTTTTTGTGTATAACTCCAGGTGGTAATATTTTCTATTTGTCATGCAGAAGTTGTTTCATACTGATTTTTACTAATTATATTTCCATGCTCTACTCTGGCCGAACAAGACCTTCATATCTCGTATTCTTATTTTCATATAAATTTGCTCTGTATAAAGTCAAAAGCTTTGTAATTATGAAAAAACCATCATTAAAGATATCACCACAGATGATCTGTTAACTTTGTGTTGCAAAAACTCTAATGAAAATGGTTGAAACAACTCTACCACTTGTTTGTTCATCGTTGCATAAGCTGAACCCTCTTGGCTAGTGTCTTGTGCAAACATTGGCCGGGCAACAGCACATGGCAGGAGCTGTGCTCATTGCAGTTTTATTTTCAGAAAATGAGTAACTATATCAGATCTTTGTTCTCCATAACTTGTAAGGAGATGTCACATAGGTCCATGAACTCTGAAAGTGTATTTTTGGGTCCATAAACTTGTTAAGTCGTTCACAGCAGGTCCATAGCCCTCCACATGGGCATCTAGTGCTGACATGGCACGCTGACTGCGCATCTTCTCTCTCATCCCTCTCATCTTCCACATGGGCATATGCTTCATGGAGAAGCAGATGAAGAGCTCCGTGCCGCCACCGCCGTTGACATGTTTGATGAAATGCTAGAGGGAGAGAGAGGAAGATGAGAGGGATGAGAGAGAAGATGCCCAGTCAGCGCTAGATGCGCATGTGGAGGTGTATGGACTTGGGGGAACGACTTAACAAGTTTATGGACCCAAAAATGCACTTTTGGAGTTTGTGGACCTAAGGGTGCGTTTGGCAGAGCTCCCAGAGCTGATTCTCTGCTGCTCTGCTGAATCCAGCAGGAGCTCTGCCAAACAGTTTTGTTAGAGGGAAGTGATTTTCTACCGATTCTGTGAAGCGATTCTCTGAAATGAACTTAGAGGCTGGGAGCTGAAAAAAGTAGCTTCTCCTGATTCTGTGAAGTGATTCTCCATCCTAATTTTAAGAGTTTATGCTAAAGAATCAAAGAGGATCACTTTCAACCATAGAATCACTTCTCTCAGAGAATCAGAATCAGATGGAGCTCTACCAAACAGACCCTAAGTGACACCTCCTTACAAGTTGATGGACTTCTGGTGCATTTTACTCTTATCTATATTTGGACTTAATTTTTTAGTGCTCTTGTTCTACATATATGTGTGCATTTAGCCACAGTACAGCATACCAATCTTCAATTTTTGCTCATGTAATACTTTATGTATAAATTGACCAATTTGTCGTACTGGTTGATTTTTGGTTCTGTTCCAGTATTAGAAAACGGTATAGATGAGTCATGGATCCTTTTTTTCCCTTTTGCCAAGGACGCATTCTATCGTTTGGTCTCAGCTGTTTTCGAAGTTTGGCTGTAAAGATTGTTAGTAGGCTCGTATGTGAGCTGAAGACGGATAGGCCATAGAGCTACTGCAATGTGTTTTCTTCGACAGCAGATTGTTAATTATAATTTTCTATTTCATGTTCAAGGTTCGGCTTATCAAGGAGCTCTATGGGAACCAAATTGGCGAACTGTTCCACAGTCTTCCTTACAATGTGATAGAGTTTGTCTTGGAGGATTTTGAGTGGTAAGGACAATAACTGCTAATAATGCTAGGATTTGCACCAGTCAAGTTCTGTTCTGTTTCGAGTACAGCTTTGTAGAATATGTACAACTAGAAGTCTTTCATTTTTCTTTTGCTAGCACCGTCTTGAATGCTGCCTGCTGATTTTAAACATGCAAGTTGTTACCCTTATTTTTTATTGGCCCTTGGCTTTTGCATAGTAAGCTGCATGTTTTACCTCTTCTAGAGACTGAAATATCAAATGTTTGAGCAGCAAGATTACAGTCAGTATCCGATATTCAGATCTACTTCTGACCCTGCCGAGTCAGGCAAGGGTCTTGGCTTGGCCACTTCGCTCGTCCAAGAGAATATCCACACGAAGCAGCAGTGCGTCAGCTGCACAGCCGGTACCATTTCACCTTTCATACGCTGAGGAAGCACTCAAGACATTGTGTCTACCAGAAGGTCCCTATGCTGCCCCTTGTCTTCACCTTGCCGTACAATATACCCACAGGTTTGTGCGGAACTTTGTTCTGATCTGTTTCCTCCCTCCCTGTTCTGTGTTTCAGCTTACGCGGACATTGTGCTGGACCTACCCCATGCTCTCAAGAGGATTCTCACCTCTCAGGACAGTGACTGAATCATGCGTAGGGGATGCTAATGAAATTAAGGATTTCAGACTACAAACATGGAACTGGTGTTGAAGATGTTCGGAATCTTGTAAAAGTATAGGCTCTAGTTGCTGGATTGCGATTTGGGTGGAAGGAAGGCATACACGTTTGCTCCTTTTTTTTTTTGAAGAAACATACACGTTTGCTCCTTCGACCGCTCAAAATATTCCAGCTGCTATAAAAGCAGATATTGTAGTCAACATACAATTTTATCAATTGTTCTCACAGATGCATACGTCTATGAAACATGCGTAACTTGAGACTGCAAATTTTAAACGAGACTATGCTAGTTTTGAATTTTCACAAGAAGTTGACAGCAGCAACGTCCTCTACCTCACAAACACGTAAAGCACTTCTGTCACCGCAGACACCATTAGGTCTACGAGCGGGCAGTGGAGAACGATTGCCTGACGAGAACAGGGCAGTGACCGGGCAGCGGAGAACGATTGCTCGACGAGAACAGGGCAGTGTAACAGACGGTCAGGCGTAAGAAGCCGGAAGTCGGAAGATGTTTAACATGCTCGATCGCAGGTGTTTAAATTGTAACGTGTCATGCTTTACTAGCTTATGTCACGTAAGTGGGTCCCAGAGGTCAGCGTCGGTAGCTGAGCATATATAGGTCAGCACCCTGTATCTGGGCGTCAGGGTTTCTTGTCCGACCTTCCACCATCTATTCTGTGTCCCTCCTGTGATTGGCACGTCCCGGTGATCACCGGCGGCCTAAGGTTGTTACAGATGGTATCAGATTCAGCTATCCACGGCGCGCCCGCTGTCGATTCGCGAGATTCCGTCAGCGTTAAGTTGATAAACTGTGTCAGTTTTGGGGATCGAGTTGTGTGTTGTGCTGCACCGGCCACGATTTGTTCTCCCTGTAATTCCTACATGCCATCATCTCCGCTTGCGGGCGAATCAACTCAGAGGCTCAAAATTGTTCCTGGATTCGTGGATTTGGAGGCGTTGATAGCGGCGATTTGGAGGCATGTGGTGGCAGTGACTCAAGATCTGCATCAAGGCACGACGTCGAGCAATTCGACGGGTGTTCATGGGAATGGGTGAGTGCCGTTGTTATTCCTGCGGCCTTGAGTGTTGTTATTCCCTCTAATATGCCATTGTTATTCCTTCAGCTTGAGGTTTCCCCAAACCAGTTCGTAGCTCGCTCGGCTTGAGGTGCACGCACCACGGCTTCCCCTAGGCCTTCCGTGCAGACTCAAATTCTGCTCAACAAGATAGATGAGACAGCGAAGAATGATGAGGAACGCTGGAACTTGGTACTGGAGAATATGGATTTGCTATTTTCCAAGGTAGAAGAGATTGATCAGAACCAACAAAAGTTTGAAGTGAAAATTGACATCTCAACGAAAGTGATAGAACAAATGTTGAAGGATCAACAGACCATGGCTAAACAGCATGCAGTGGCTAAGTTAAGGATGAATCAAATGCATTCAGCGGACGATGCATCACCTAGCCCTACAGATTCAGATACTAATGCTGATAACCAATTTACCAATCACCGGCCAACTGCTAGTGGAGCAAGAAGACACTTTCGTGCAGGAGTTTCTCATAGGAACAATGCTAGCAACAGGGGAGGGAACATAGGCTTTATGCCAAAGATGAATTTATCTAGGTTCAATGGCAAGAACCCATCTATTTGGAAGGATAAGTGTGAGGACTACCAGAATCTATGTGGACCACTGCTGCTTCTCTGCATATGGATGATAATGCAGAAAGATGGATGTAGGTATATAAGCTGAAATATGGGTTGGGCTCTTGGGAGGCTTATGACTACAAACATGCCATTGATGACTTGCTGGAGTTGTAGCAAACACGTTCTGTAGGATTATGCAACTGAATTTGAGGCATTACAGTACCAGATCACTATGCATGATCAAGGAATAGGTGATACATATTTTGTCTCTCAGTTCATCAAGGGTCTCAAGCCAAAGATCAGATATCAAGTGCAGGGTCTAGTGCCAGGGACTATGGAAAGGGCAGTGATGCTGGCCAAGATACAACAAACTATTCAAGATAAGAGCAAATACAAGCTGCAAAAATAGCATGCTTTATCCAGGCAAAGCACTTCTGCTACAACAAAGTTTGAGCACAAACCACAGTTGCCCCAGAGCCAGTTGGACAAAGAAAGGCAGTTGAGATACTATTGTAGAAAAAATAATCTTTGTTTCTATTGTAGGGAACGTTATGACCCTACTCACGCATCCAAGTGCACAAAAAGAACCAAAGCTCAAGTTAATGCCTTAGTCCTCAATGACCTAGGTGTGAACCTAACTGAGGATGTATTAAACCTGCTGGAGATTGAAGATGCCCTAGCTGAGGAGTTCTGTTTCTTATCATTGAATGCTATTTCTGGTACAGATGAATGGGAAGCATTAAGGCTCAGATCTCTAGTTAAACACAAGGTGATGCTTATGCTGGTGGACAGTGGCAGCTCTCATTTCTTTGTGAGTTCTAATTTCCTTAAGAAGGTTGGCATCACACCTATACCAACTACTCCCAAACAAGTCAAAGTAGCAAATGGGGAAATTTGGATCACTAATACATATGTTCCACAAATGGAGTGGTGGATACAAGGGCCTTCATTTACCACTAATATGAGGGTCTTAGACTTGAAAGCTTATGATGCCATCTTGGGATATGACTGGATAAAGAATCATAGTCCCATTAATCACCATTGGGAAAATAGAACTATGGAATTCCTCCATAAGGGCCAATAAATTTTGTTGCAAGGGGGTGAAACCTGTGAGTTTACAACTAGAAGAGCTTCCTGTGGAGAGAATGGTTGAATGGTTGGCTAGCAATGATGTATGGGCTTTGGCAGTTGTTGATGTTCAATCATCCGAAGACCCAACAGGCTCACTTCCTCTAGTAGTACAAGAAGTGTTAACTGAATTTCAGGATGTTTTTGAAGAGCCTCAAGGCCTATCTCCATAAAGAGAGTATGATCATTCCATCCCTACACTTCCTAATGCTATTCATGTTAACTCTAAGCCTTATAGATATTCTCCACTACATAAAGATGAAATAGAAAGGTAGGTTAAAGAGCTATTAACTGCTGGCTTGATTACACCTAGTTCTTGTCCCTATGCTTCACCTGTGCTCTTGGTGCAAAAAAAAATATGGGAGCTAGCATTTTTGTGTTGACTATAGAAAGTTGAATGATATAACTATAAAGAATAGGTTTCCAATGCCTTGGATAGATGAAATCCTAGATGAGTTAGCCGGGACACAATATTTTTCTAAACTATTTATGAGATCTGGCTACCATCAAGTAAGGATGAAGAAGGAAGATGAGTGTTGACGCTCGTTATTGACACCTTTTTACCCCTGTTTATCTTCAATAATGACATGAATTTAATACCTAAACTATTGATCATACCTAATAAACTGGTCATTTTCACATATGCAATATATTTTGGAGGATATTCTATTTTCGCTGGAAACTAGGCTTAATGGAGCATATTTGGATAAATCCTGAAACAAGCAATGAGCCAAAGAAAGACGAAGGCCAATGGGCCTAGGAAGGGCCTAGGCCTATCAGCCTAGGGTCCCATGGCTCCATCTTGTGCTCATTTTTGGCAAGCAATCCTCCAAGATGACTTAAGGACTAAGTTTGCCAAGATATGGCAAAGATTAGTTCGGGATCAAAGAGGATCAAGCGGAGAAACTTATCAAAGATTAATCTCATCCTAAAGCTATCGACGTGCCAGGCCCACACGCAAGTGAAAAGAAGACTCCAGAGCACCGAGGAAGACTTGGAGACGAAGGGAAGTGCAAGCGGGAAAAAGGAAGGCCCGAGCCGATCAGCCTGGGGTGTTCTTTCACCCCCTCACCTTTCAATTTCTGCCACGGGTTCTCCAAACTATAAATACCCCGATTCACCACCGAACACAGGATCCAAGATGATGTACTCGAGTTGAAGTAGTAGAGAAGCAGAAAGAGCTTGAGTAACACCACTTCGGAGAGCCAAGGGCCGTGCAGTTGTCTTAGGATTAGCGTAGCTAAGCCCCTAGGTGACGTGGGAACCCTGCGAGGAAGATCCACGTCGGAGTTCTGGAGATAGGATCATCATATCAAGGTAGGATCCCAGTGGAAAATCTAGTGATGTACAATCATTCATGGTGAAGTAATAGATGTATTCTTGTTTCTAGAGATCTAGCTATCTCCTTCTATGGTTTTATGCTCTTTCGGGTTTGCTTGCTTTTCAATCTATGATCAATGATAAATTGCTTAGGATGTCTTGTGGTCATGGTGACCGGATTTGCATGCCTGATCTATAGATGAGTATAACATGTTCTTTTAATCGTGCCCTTAATTTACCTACGCTGATAGAGGGGATCGTGATGGGATCTTTCTTGTGTAAGGGGGGGGGGGGGTTTCGGGAACCGGACCGGAGGTGTAGATTTAAAGATGCTTTTGTTAAGATCATATCTATGTTTCTTTGTTATCCATGCTCCGAACTATAATATATGCATAGTCTAGGTTGCTCTAGATTGGTAACCTCTGCTCTATCTGCTATTTGTCTGTATATGCTTATTAAATTGGATGTGAATCACTCATCAACACTAAGTTCATACTAACAATGCTAATTGAAATAGATCATGTACTATAAGTTCCACAGATTGATAAACCTTGGGGGAATACTCTGAGGGAAGAGCTACAACTGATCCGTGCGCTTGCAGTTCACAAATTGGTGTGCTAACAGATGTGAACAATAAGCATAAAACGGCTTTTAAAACCCACTATGATTATTTTTAGTTTAGAGTATGCCATTTGGGCTTACAAATGCACATGCTACTTTCCAATGTATCATGAATGATATTCTGAGCCCATTCTTGAGGAAATTTGTGCTAGTTTTCCTCGATGACATATTAATATATAGCCCAACTCTAGAAATTCGTATTCATCATCTTCGGCAAGTGTTGGGAAAGTTGAGAGAACATCATAGGTTTATGAAAAGGAGTAAATGTTCTTTTTCTTAGAAGCAGTTAGAATATTTGGGACATATTATTTCTGATCAGGGTGTAGCAACAGATCCTAGCAAAATAGCAGCAATGCTACAATGGCCAGTACCTTCTACTGCAACTGAACTAGGGGGTTTCTTGGGTCTTACAAGCTATTATAGAAAATTTATCCAAAACTATGGTCTCATTGCTAAACCTCTGACACAATTATTAAGAAAGAAGCAGTTTCAGTGGTTACCACAAGCAAAACACACTTTCAATGTTCTAGAGCAAGCTATGGCCTCTACTCCTGTGTTAGCTCTTCCAGATTTCATTATTCCTTTTGTGGATGAGACTGATACTTCTGATGGTGGAGTGGGCATTGTTCTGATGCAAAAAGAACAGCTAGTGGCCTTCTTGAGTAAAGCTTTGGGCCCTTCTCATCAGAAACTATTTATTTCTGAAAAGGAATTTTTGGCTTTGATTATGGCTGTGGAAAGGTGGAGAGCATATCTGCAAAGGCAAGAGTTTATGCCCTTCTCATCAGAAACTATCTATTTCTGAAAAGGAATTTTTGGCTTTGATTATGGCTGTGGAAAGGTGGAGAGCATATCTGCAAAGGCAAGAGTTTATCATTAGAACTGAGCACAAGAGCTTATCATACCTATGTGAGCAGAGTTTACACTCAAAGATGTAGAGAAAAGCCATGACCAGATTGATGGGAATTGGGATTACAATTCAAGTTGGTCTATAGAAAAGGTAAAGAGAATCTAGCTGCAGATGCTCTATCCAGAGTGAATCACCTATTTGCCTTATAAGCTATCTTTGAAGTTCAACCAATTTGGGTGCAAGAAGTGCTAAACTCCTATGCTACTAATCCATAAGCACAAGAGATCCTGACAAGATTGGCTCTACACAGCCCTAATGAGTAGGGATTTTCTCTAGAACAAGGGCTGATCAAACACAAACCCAAAGTCTGGATTGGCAATAACTCAGCTTTGCAAACTAGGCTGATATCAAGTGCCATTGGAGGTCATTCTAGAGAAATGACCACATACTATAGGCTCAAACAATTGTTTACATGGAAGGGGTTAAAAGGGGATGTTGCAAGTTTTGTGAATCAATGCACAGTCTGCCAACAAGCTAAGATGAGTTAACACATCCAGCATGGCTCCTTCAACCATTACCAAGTCCCCAAGTTGCTTGGCAAGATTTGACAATGGATTTCATTGAGGGTTTACCATTATCTTAGGGCAGTAATACTATTCTAGTGTGCTAAGTCTATTATGTCGGATAGAGACAAGATCTTTAATAGCACATTCTGGAAAACTCTTTTCTCACTAGTGCAAACCAAGCTACTCATGAGCTCTTCTTACCATCCCCAAATAGATGGGCAGATAGAACGAGTAAACCAATATCTTGAGATGTACCTGAGGTGTGCAACGCATGATTCTCCCAAGCAATGTAAATCCTAGCTCTCTGTAGCAGAATTTTGGTATAATTCTAATTTTCACACTGCCCTGAGGTGTTCTCCATTCAAGGCTCTTTATGGTATGATCCACAAATGGGAGTCATGCTGCCAATATCAAATTTAGAGCAGTCACCTACAAAAAAGGTGTTGCAAGACAGAGAGGATCAGTTGGCTCAACTGAAACAACATCTAGCTGCTACTCAAAACCGAATGAAATTGCAAGCTGACCATAATCGCACTGACAGGCAATTACAGGTGGGAGAGCAAGTGTTGCTAAAGCATCAACATTATATGCAGCAATCTGTTGTCAGTAGGCCATATATCCTAAGTTGGCTTTTAAATTTTTTGGACCATATGAAATACTAGAGAGGATTGGGTTGGGTGCATACCGGCTAGATCTTCCGGATCACAGCCTGATACATCCAGTGTTTCATGTACCACAACTAAAGCCTTTTACTCCTAACTATACTCCTGTTTTTGCTAAGTTACCTAAGCTGGTGGATCTGGGCAATCAAGACTTACAACCTGAACAAGTCTTGGATCGTTATCTCGTCAAGAAGGGCAATCAAGCTATTCCCGAAGTCCTCATCAAGTGGAGCAATTTACCTGAAGATTCTCCTACATGGGAGGAGATCGTCAAGCAGCGCTTTCCTGAAGCTGTTGCTTGGGGACAAGCAACTTCTACGGCCGGGGGAGGTGTAACAGATGGCCAGGCGTAAGAAGCGGGAAGTTGGAAGACGTGTTCAGCTCAGGAGTTTAAATTGTAACGTGTCATGTTTTTACTAGCTTATGTCGCGTTGGTGGGCCTCAGAGGTCAGCGTCGGTAGCTGAGCATATAGGCCAGCACCTGTATCGTCTGAGACATGAACTATCTATCGAAGTAAATTGTGAATTGGGCGTCATGGTTCCTTGTCTGACCTTCCACCATCGATTCTGTGTCCCTCCTATGATCGGCTCACGTCCTGGCAATCGCCGGCAACCTAAGGGTTGTTACAGGTAGCAAGTTCAGAACTCATGCGAAACCTTCCCCGACTTCTCAAAGCCAAGTTTGATGCTTTCGTAATTACTCCCTCCATCCCTAATTACTATTCGTTTTAATTTTTCTAGATACATAACTAGCTTTTGGCATGCACCTTAATATATATTATGTCTACATACATAACAAAAGTTGTGCATCTAGAAAAGCCACAACGAATAGTAATTTGGGACGGAGGAAGGGATACTTTTTCCTTGATGTACAGTTGTACACTGCGGCCTGCATTTCTACGTTTTTAACACATGAGACTTCTTGCAGTCCAAATTACTTCAGCTTACGTATTGGTTGCGTGTGGCTTTTAACTTTCTGTTGCCGCTTGCGAAGTGCGCTGTGTACATGAGCAGGGGCAGAGCGAGAAATCGAATTTTTTCCTTTTTAGGGAAGCATATTGAATTTTTAAAATTTAGTTAAATATAAAAATCTTTTAGTGAAAAATTACATGCCTTGCGGCCCTTGGCCCTGTCCTGCGTAGTCATTGTAGGGGAGTTGAGCTGAGCTTCCCTCAACCGGGGTTAAATTCTTGAGGTGGATCCACCAATGTTCGAATCTTTGTTTGTATTTGATAGTTGGTGTGCCCATCTACTTTCGAGTCTTGTTCGCATTTAGGAGTTGGTGTGCCCATCAAATTAATCGTTAAGTTCTTACCATTTGGTAGGCTACATACGTTTAAATTAGCAATAAATACAAGATCTGTGTCGAGTTAAAAACTTAGAATCCGGGTGGACATATTTGTTACAAGAATCCTAATTTTCTTAGAATGATGTTATTTTAATGATTTAGGACTTTTTATGACAATAATATATTAGCAGTGTTAAAAGATTTATATCTAATAAAGTGTCAAGGACCTACTACCCTATAGGAGGTACGATGGCACATATTCCGTCCCACAGGTTGTCATAAAATTATTTCATAGGTTGCGTCACGTTGGACAAGAATCTAACATGGCTTTGACGTGACAGAGGTGTTACGACGATTTCAGCTCGTCACAAATCGAAGCCCGATCTACGTAAGAGCCTTTATGAGCCCAATTTTGTTCGGCTATTTTTAGCCTATTTTAGGTTTTCGCGCTATTTTTTGAGCCGAAAAATAGGTGTTGCATGCCATATTGGGCAGCTTTTTCTGGGTCCTAGCCCATCCAACGAAGAGCTACTATTGCATTTCACAGTACCATATTAGGCTGTTTTTTTCCCTAGCCCATTATTGCATTTCGCAGTGTCATATATTTAATTTTAGCTGCTGATCACCATCACAATCACCGACATAAAAACAGCTAATTTCCAACTTCTATATTGTTCACATCACAACCAATGAATAGTTCACAACAACAATAATGCAATATACAACAACTTCAGCATCAACAATGCAACATACAACAAAACTTCATCAGCAACAAACAACAAGTTTACTAGCAACACACTTCAGTAGAGGGAAGGATTCACTTGGCTCTGACTGGTACTGAAGTTTATCAGGCTAGAAATCAGAGAATGCAACTGCTTTGTGGTGTTCTTCAAAGCTTTGAGATCTTCTGTATGAGACTTCAATATTATTTTTTGTGTTTTAGCCCTCAATTTTAGTGCATCCATCTTTGACTCCTGTTCAACAATCTTTTGCCGAAGTTATACCGCCCCCCTTGTTTCTCACTCTCAAGATCAACTTAATTTTTTCTACCTGCAGTGCAGTACCAACCCTAGTCTTTTTTTCGAGGGTGGGTGAATGCTAGCAACCTCCCGAAATGTCCTAGATTGGACAACTTCAGCCACTACTTTAGCAACAATCTTTGGTTGGTCCTCTCCAGGTTGGATGGTAATTTGTTTCATGCGAGCCTAATAAAAGAAAGAAAATGAAAGGACTCACAAAAGTACTCACAAATATTTCTAGTGTTGTTGCAAAGAAGAATGCAAAGTAATACTTACAATGGCTGCTTGTACTGGAGCGGCGTAGCCATTTTTGCTACAATGGAAGTTCTTGAAAATATCTATTAGAGTTGGGTGTGCTTTAACATGCTTCTCCCTCTAATATGATGTGAAAATAGGCATAAACTATTAGTTTGGAACAAGGAGCATGAGTAGGTTTATCAAATAAAGTACACAACAAAAACATGACTTGTCCAGTTGCTTACCATAACATGAGGCTGTGCAATGTAGCTTTTAGATCCTGTACACTGAGGAAACCTGACCGCCCCATGATTACCAGTATTTTTAGTACACCTCTCCTTTACAATAATGAACACTTGTGTAAGATACATGAATAAGAGGAACAGATCAGTACATGCAAATGTGCTAGTGGCAAGTTGAAGTTCTATATACCCTTTGAGGTGGGCTAGACCACATTGTAACTAGTTTGTTCCACTGGTCGTCGTCAAGAGTAGTCATAGGAGATTTGGTTCGGACTTCATTTGCTCGAAGATCATTGAAAAACTTTTTCTTGAGCTGGTACCTCCCCTATCTCTATATTGGTATATTTAACGATCATGAATAAATCTGCAAACGCACGAATATACCATTGTAGCATTTCACTCAAGAGTATTCCCATGGGTATCGTATTGACTAAAGGAAGGCGGTTGTGTGCGTTATCCAGTGGATTGAGGCAGTTGTGGTAGTTTGTGGGTCCTTCAATCCATGGGATGCACATGTGGCAACCTCCTATTGGTTGGAATTGTTTATTAGATCCATAGGGTGTGCTTTCTCCATCCTTTTGTGTTATTTCACCTGCAACCAAATAATCTCCAAGGACAAGTGGAATTACATTATTTGAAACCAAATATGCATGTAAGAAATGCCGAACCTCCTTTATTCTTGAGTATATTGATGGTCATAATTGGTACTTAATGACCATCAACACTCTGTTGCGACTTGAGCATGTCAGTGCATGCCACTATGACCGGTTGACTGGTGGTGTCAATGTCAAATTGGACCTATATTAAGCATAACACAAGAGTAGGTAGAAAGATGTACGAAAAGAAAGGATGCACTACACACCGCCAGTTTGCTAATGTAGTCCTTGACATATTTTTTCATTCTCGATCTTGTAGTCCTTCCAATGAGTAAGGATCAATATATGCCCATGCAGTATGATCCCACCCTTTGATGCAAACTTTGTAACTTGTATTGGTGCCTCTAGCAGTTTGAGCCCTTCTCGAACATGGACTAGAAGCTTGGTATGTAACTCTCTGCTTATCCTGTCCAGATCTCTGCCCAACCTTCGCGAATCCCATGTCACTTGTACTGTTCAGGAAGGGTGTGCATTACCTAACAATTTTTTTATGGTCATACAGTTGGTGTGTATTAATAATGATTTGGTTGCTAATTGCGATATTCCAATTTTTTGACTTTGGTAAAAAGAGATCAAATGACTTGCCTTTTCCAGTCATCATGTCGATGATGTCCTCAGTGTGGGTGGCTGTTGCTTGGCCTTCGGTTGGCAATTCTTGTGAATCAGGAATCGTCCTACATCCAAAACTCCCGCATAAGCTAAAGCCAATTCCTTTGCCTTACTCCTAGTCACTCTAGGAGGCATAGTGTCAGAGGCATCAAGTGCCCAAATTCTCTTGGACAACCCTTTCCCCCGCTGACAGGTATGCTATCACTGATCTAATTGGACAAATTGTATAAATAAAAATAATGAGAAGTAATCCTGCATAACTAATATAAGACATTTGGTAGGCAACAATAATATATACCTCATGTTGGCCTGTCTCTTGGTCAGATTTAGACCGTTCCAGAGATAGGTCATACGTAGGATCTGGATCTTCACTTCTTCTTTCATTGGTATCCTTTCTTTTACCTTTTTTAAAGTGGGAAAGCTTGGTTGGGAGTTTTCCAATGTTGAGGAAAGCCAATACGCCCTGGTTCCTTATGATACATGCAACCCTCGCTTACTCGTATGGATGGAGCTCCAGTTCTATATATTAGGAAAAGAAAGAAACTTCTGTAAAGTTATCCAACCACTGTAAATGAAACAAACTACTGTACAAGAAACAAATTGCTGTAAAATCTAATGATAGAGCGCACCAAAACAAGATCCAAGATAGGATGTTTCTAGCCAAAAAACAGATCCAGGAAAGGATGTTCCTAGCCAACCTTATACAAGTTGAAAGGACAAACTACTGTAAAAGAAGTAAATTAATCTAAAATCATAAAGGTACCACCCCCCAAAATAAGATTCAAGATAGGATGTTCCTACCCAACCTTGTACTAGCCCAAAGGACAAATTAGTAAAAGAAACAAACTAGTGTATACATGGGAACTGCCAGATCTGCAAACAAGCAACAAAGTAAAAATCACTAACAAAACCAAACAAGGAAACCCTTTAATCGCATCACCAGAGACGCTTAACTAGGGAGGAAAATATTGTACCTGGTTGTTGATGTTTCCTTCGTACGACCTTCTTGCCTGGTGCCATTGCATCGCCGCTGGTCCTATGGAGGGAGATAGGAAATGGGCGGTAGCTATGAGGGGAAGATTGTGGATGGCGATGAGCAGGTGAAGATTTAGGATGGTGGCGAGGAGGAGATGAAGATTTGGGATGGGGGTGAGGAGATGAAGGGGAACTGATGGCGGAAAGTTTTTGGATGCGGAAGATTTGGGCAGAGGGAGGGAAGGGACGTGGTTGTGGTATTTGGCCAATTCAGTGGATGGCTTTGTCACATTACCAATATGCCCTTTTACTATGGTGGTGGATGAAATGGGGTGCTGTTGGGAATGAGGGGAGGAAATTTGACATTTCACATCTGTCACACGGCTTGGTCCTAGCGTCCGAATATTTGAATAGCACGCCGGAAAGATTTTGGGGCTAGTTCGCACCAGATAATAGTGAGTAAAGGATGTTCTGCTTAGTAGAATATGCCGGACAAAAATCTGAATAGTGGAATGTCTAGTAGTCTTTTCTTGGTACAATTAGCGGAACCTGTACCAAAAGTTTATTGCTAGAATCAGGAGAATTTGGACCTAGATTCAACAAGTTATCATCTGAAATCTTTGGTATATTATGAGAACACCTTCAAAAAGCTGGATAGTCCATTATTTGGTACTACTCCCTCCGTTTATGTACTGCTCCGCTTATATTGAAGTACATTGTTAGGTACTACTCCCCCTGTTTATAAGATTTTTGCTGGAGAGACCGGTACTGTTTTTATTGTAGATCGTGATGCACCTGCCTCCTAGTCATGAGTGACTTGGAGACAAGGTACATATGTATTTTCCTCCTCACTGCCTTCGCTGTCTAAGCAATAGTTCTCATTTTTGTGCTCATCAGGAGATGGCTCATTCCTAGCCCTTAGGCCATGATGTTTGTCTCCTAGTCTCACTGGCTTGTATACCTTAAATTGTGTTTTGGTATTATTGTACTCATTTCGCCAATTTTTAGGTCTGGTTTTCACCTTTCTACCTTTCTCATCTTTTTTAGTACTATAACTCAGGATGATGGAGCATACAACATTTGTCGGGCCACGATCAACCCATCATGGATAACATCTTGAATCTCATAAAGAATAAAGATCATGATGTTGAACTCCCTGCCAGACATGATGTGAACAAGAAGCCGCTGCTAAAGACTAGTGTTGGACTCTGCATTGCTAATCCGTCGTAACAATGTCTTCCTTACTGCCCGATGAACCACATTGGCCTCAGGGGTAAGCATGTCAGGCGTGCGATATGCTCATCACGAAGGGAATGGCTCCACAAAAAGTTCGATGGTATCCTTGTCCGAAGGGAATGATCCACCAAGCAAACTACGACGAGGTGGTTCGCCATCCCCGTAGACAATGTAGTGTAGTGACATGTGACACATATTGACTCCAAGACTATCAGCAATTTGGTATCACCAAATTCTATGTGGAGCTCCTTGAAACATGACCTGAATGTACTCTCTGCTATCAGGAATGTACACCATAGCATAGAAAATTCGGACCTAATCCTCAATATACTGATGATGCCCTGAGACCAAATCAGCCAATCCGGATAGTTGATCGAAGTATCTCTTCATATTCTCTCCTCTCGCACCCATGTTCATATGATTCTAGTTTATAATCTTGTGCTCAAATAGTTTGGTGGTGATAAGGACATGCTTATGATGCCCAAGATATGTCCCAATGTTTCACGGCACAAGCAGCAACAGAAATTATTCTTCACAAAATTTTATTTAAATATAATCTGCCCACCAGAATAATAGCCTAGATGTATAGCTCCACCATAAACACACTTAATAATTATATATCCTCTGAACAGTATTAATCCTTGGGTAACTGGATGGGCAAATATTTCTCCAATAATCTATTTCCAAGATAATAGCAGCCCTATGAACAAGAAACTTCTCTGCAGGACCACGAACAGGAAACTTGCAATGAAATTAGGAGTGGTTCAGATAGAAGCACATATATTCCTCACGTTAAGAACTCAATGCAGTCTCCACTAACAATTCTCCAGCAAAGAACCACACAACCATATAGTAGTGCACCACAACAGGAATAACAATTCCAATCTATTCTCAATAAACAGTAGCAGAAAGATAGTTTAAAGGATATAAACCAAATCCTAGATTGATTCTTCCACCCGCGGCCACGACGAACCTTGAGCAAAAGAATGGGATCCTTGCAGGAATCCAATGCACGCTCAAGCCTCAAGGGCTCGATCATGCACTCAACGCAATCTAGAAAGGATCGGAAGGATAGATAAGAGGACGTCGTCCTCTCTTTGTTCGGCGGAGGAGAAACCCTCAACAGGAACAAAACACACAAAATAAAACCAGTCTGCTAGTACATGGGCGATGCCCAGGCCTTGTGGCTCACAGGCCGGCTAGAAACCTACAGGTGGGGCTCGACCATGCAAAATACAAGGCACACCTGAGCCTTACTCCAATTAAACCAAAAGACCGAATCATACTAGCTAGCAAACTCACATATGGAAATAATATAAAATAGTCCAGCCACATTGATAATGACTCTATTAGGAATACCAACATGATAGGACTCAGACAGCCAAACCATGACATGCATGGCTTCAGATATCCTTGATCTGACATCAACCAATTTCCACATGCATGGAACCAATATGCATATAATTTCTTCGCTTCTTTTCCTCCTCTTTCATGCACAATATTGCACCTCTAAAAATTATCTTTGATGATAGGCCGCAAGCAGTAAATATCCCTGCATTACTTTTGTATTTCTCATTAAAAGGAATACCACCAAAAAAGGAGGATTAATATTTGTTGCATTACCATCTGAATTATTGGAAAGAAAGTACTTTTTGACATGGTCATAACTCATAATATATCACGATTTGCTCATCATCCTCTTCTCCTTGAAACAAAGCCATCTTCGGCTTTGACATGGTTTCAACATTTCCTTTCTTGATCATACTGGGGTCTTTAACGCAAGTCTGACATTGCATAGTAGCATTGATAATTTTCTTATCACTCTTGATAGCAACAGGAACAAAGCTAATCTTATCCGAATTAATTGGACGGATATCCAAGGATTTAACAACCACATTATCCTCACCTTCAAATGAAGCCTTCTTCAAATTATATATATTTTTAGCATCCTCTTTCTTGGTCTCAACATATTCATTTAAGATCTTGCCGGCTACAGTATCAGAATCCTTGGAATTATTTTTAGAGACAATAACTGGACAATTGACAACAGCATCAATGTCTCTTGCACTACGAGGGTTTTCACCATTACTAGCAGCATAGGTTGAAGCTCAAACAGCCACGCCATTCTTCCCCACTTGAAGCAAAGCCATCCTTGGCTTTGGTGCAATGTCAAAAGCCTCCTTTTTCTTCAAAATCGGTTTGAGCACATGATGAACTCCCTTGTGCACCATGTGTTGCATCAAAATCAAACTGCCATGATCTACCCAACAACAAGTGACATGCACTCACCGGTGCAACATCACAATCCACTATATCCATATAATTTCCAATAGAAAATCTTACCCTCACCTTCTGTGTAACTTTCAGTGTACCACTTTGATTCATCCATTACATATAATGTGGCACAGGAAGCCTCCGTGTAGACAAGGATAAAGCATGCACCAAATCCAAACTAATAGCATGTGTAAAGCTACCACCATCAATAATTAATTTGCATACCTTGTCTTGAATTTTGCATTCTGACTGAAAGATACATGAGCATTGTCCTTTTACATTAACAATGGTGCCATCTCTCTTTACTTCTTGTGCCAACATGGATAGTGCTTTTGAAGTATCCTCCTCTTCAACTACATCTAAATGATTATTCAATTCCTATTCATGGAGTTTAGTTGTAGAAGAAAAATCAATAACATCAGCCACTTGGGCATCTTTTCCTAGCAACAAATTTGAGTCACTGCTCAGAGCTTGAAGAAATCCCTCCCTGTTTTATGCCAATAAAATTTTGAGTGCAAGCAGCTACCTTCTTTTCACCATGTTCTATTATACAGTCTCATTGTTTCGGATATGTAGGACTCTGATCTCCAATAATAGTATCACTCCATGACGAGCATATATTATTCTTCTCTTTACCATGTAACTCTACTCTAGAGTCACCATCTGTCACATCTTTGGTAGCAACCAAAACCACTTTGTGATCTTTGGGAGAAGTAACACTTCCGGCAAGGGCACTTGTAGATTTCTTCTCAGATTGGTTACAAGAAGAAATATTATCATCCTTCATAATCCTCTTTTCATAACATTTAGTGAGCATGCATAGGAGTAGAGACCTTGAGTTTAGGACTAGCAGCATCTAGCTCCTTCTTCTCGTCATATTGTTTATTTGTAGACCTTGCTGTTTAAGAACTTTGAAGCACTCATCACCAATAATAGGATCACTCCAAGATGAACGCACACCTTGCTTGAACACGACTAGTAGCAGCTTTCGTCTTGTGATAGACATGCCTCTTAGTTGATGGAGCAAATATACGTTGTAACAATTTCTTCATCCCTTTCCATGTCAGGATATGATCATCACCCTCATCAATATATTCTTGCTGCAGTTCCATCCACCAATGAAAAACACGGTCAGAGAAGGTCAGCTTTGCAAAATTTACCAACTGGCTTGTTGGCAATTCACCTGTCCAATAGAATCCCATGATAGCATCCTCCAAATCATAATAAGAAGGAGATGTTTGTGAATGCAATGTTGGAACAAACTTAATTTTCTCAGCCAAGCAGTACTTGTCCATCATCACAAATCAGTAGCAAAATCGTCAAAAGTACCGTGAGTAATCAGAGCAAGGTTTATCGGTGAAAGACTTCCAATCCTTTGCTATTTTAATTTTCCTATAGTCCAGAATAGTTAAAAAAATAGTAGATTAGTTTACCCGCAATCCTATAAATCCTTTGAGCCTTTGCTAGTACTACTTAGTTAGAGCTTGTTAAGTTTTCCATTGTCTCAGTTGTGTCGAGTTGCTGGTCTTAGTTTTAGTCCTTTAAAGTTTCGAGTTCTTGTCACGTTCTAGTCACAGCTGTGTGCTACCATATAAACCCTCTGTTGGCTAAATCTGAGTACATCTCTGTGTTCAAGTCCGAGTAGGAACCTGAGTTGTTGGAGACCGAATCCCACATGGTGTTGAAGTTCGAGTTGGAATCGGTTTTGAGTCCGAATTAGTTGCTGCGCCATGTTACCAAATCTTGTTGCTGTTTGCACTTGTACTACATATATTGAAGTGTTCCAGAAAGGTAGCAGCGGTTCATACCTGTACTCGACTTCTCCACATTGTGCATATACATTTTGGCTCGTCTTACTCCAGAGAGAGAGAGAGAGTGGTCCCTGTACTTTTGGAAAAAGCGTGTGTGATTTTTCACTCATGAGAAGTCCCTGTGTTTATATAATCAGTTTTTGAGGATCCCCTAAAAAAAGAAAAAAAGAAGAAGAGAAGAGAAAAGAAAAAATAGGAAGGAAAGGGCCTGTTTGTTGTACTTCTCTATTGTTTCCGGTGGTGTGTTGTGACGTCCTTTATGTCCAGGCTCGTGCCTCTAGCACAGTCTAGGCTAGGGCCCTGTTTGGAGTCGCTTTTCTGGAACTCGCTTATCTGGCAAGCAAGCTTATCTGATAAGCCTGCTGCCTGGAGAATCTGCTGTCTGAATAAGCAGGGTGTTTGGCAATCCTGATTATTTTGGGTCGATTGTCTGTCCTGGTTGGTAAATTGACCTGAATGCCCCTAAGGCTGATAATAGCTCATTTTTATTGTGAATCTGAGGAGAAGACAATATTCTAATGCCTTTGGAGTTTGTTAAATAGAAATTACATTACAATAATATAAAATTCATACGATAGATCGGTCTAATATGGATTGATCAGTATCATTTCTCTTATACAACCTATGAGTATCTATATGCATTGATCAGTATCATTATAGATTGGGGAAAAACTGACGTGGTTGTTTGAACCGAATAGTAATCTGGTTCATAATATCTGGGTAGAGTTATGAGCTAGTACTACTTCTGACTTCTTTCCTTTATAAAAAAGAATGTAAACTGAAAAGCATACTGTTTATTTATCTAATATCTTATGGAATTTATTTACGTCTCCAAAAGAAAAAGGCAGGTGTAGCTCCAGCAGGGGCCTCCGGCGACGGGTCGGCGTCCAGGCGGGAGCGGCGGAGGCGGCGCCCAGGCGGGGGCGGCCCGCGGCGGGGGCCTGGCAGGGGCGGAGGTAGGGAGGCAGGCCGGCCACCCCAAGGGCGGCACCGGCGGGCCCGGATCCAGGGGGCAGGGGCGTCGAGCGGCGGAGGCGGCGCCTAGGCGGGGGCGGCGGGGGCTTCCTGCGACGGGGGCTTCCTGCGGCAGGGGCGTCCGGCGACGGCTGCGAGAGGAGCGGCGGCGGTCGCCTGGAGGCGTGCTTGCCCAAGGGTAGGGGGGAAGGAAGCGGCGGCGGCCGTGGAGGGAGGTGCCGGCGGAGCGCGGGAGGCGGCGGCCGTGGAGGGAGGTGCCGGCGGAGCGCGGGAGCCGGCGGCCGGCAGAGGGTATCGGGGGAAAGGGAGTTCGCTTACGAGATAAGCGTCTCCCGAGCTGCTTACCAGAAAATCGGAGATCCAGTTGTTTTGTGGATTCTGGGCTAAGCCGCTTGTGTGCTAAGCGAAAAATAAGCGAGGCGTTTGGGTGGGATTTTCGCTTATTTTCGCCCATAAGCCGCTTATAAGCGGATACAAACAGGGCCTAGGACTAGGAAAGTACCGCCATTGAATGATTATTTAGCTTGCTTTTGTGACTAACATGGTGCTAGTACTTCCTTGCTTCAACCCACCTACGGCTCCACATATTTCGACTACAGCTTGACAGGTCTTGTTGCAGCAGCATCAATACACTTTGTTCCACGTTGCAGACTTGTTGGTTGCCGTCCCCTCTTATTGAGCAATGTAAGAATTGGTAAGAGCTTGTGAAACAAGTTGAGAGTGAGTGCCTTCTAGTAGCTACATCCTAATAGCTGTAGGGCTTTTATTTCTTCACTTGTTTTCTTTTTTCCACTATTCTTTTAACCATGATAGGTTCTGAGGTTGGTGACAGTATGCAACATTCACCTCGCACCAAGGACATCATACAACATTTTGAAAGACAGGTGAAGTTGTAAATAGAAGGGCTTGATGATGACTTGCAGGTGACGAATGACAAGATCCCAAGTTGGAGGCCACGCAGATTGCCACCAACACCAAGCTTACAGTGTTGGAGACGTCGCTTGCTCGTATTGACAAAAGTCTTGCTGCTATTTTGAGGTGCTTTGATGAGATGCATGCCAAAACCACTAATGGGCATGATGGAGATAACAAGAAGGATGAGCGTGTCGAGGACAATTCGGATGCTGATACTGAACAAGATGACCAAGACGCTCATGATCACCCATGGCTACGTACTAATCGTAGAGGTATGGGTGGTTACCGGCAATGTGAGGTACATAATAATGATGATGCTTTCAGTAAGATGAAATTTAAGATACCTCCTTTTGATGGTAAATATAATCTTGATGCATACATTACTTGGAAAATGGCTATTGATCAAAAGTTTGCATGTCATGAGTTTCCTAAAAATATACGTGTTAGGGCTGCTAATAGTGAGTTTACTGATTTTGCTTCTGTTTGATGGATAGAACATGGCAAAAAAATCCTAATAACATGCCACAAACTTGAGATGCCTTGAAATGGGTCATGCGGGCTAGATTTGTTCCATCTTACTATGCACATTGTCTGTTAAATAAGTTGCAACAATTGAGATAGGGTACTAAAAGTGTAGAAGAATTTATTAGGAGTTACAAATGGGTATGCTGCGTTGTAACTTATAAGAGGGTGAGGAACCTGCTATGGCTAGATTTTTGGGTGGTTTAAACCGAGAAATTCATGACATCCTTGCTTATAAAGATTATACTAATGTAACCGGTTTGTTTCATCTTGCTTGTAAAGCTGAAAGGGAAGTGCAGGGGCGACGTGCTAGTACCAAGACTAATATTGCTGCAGGAAAATCTACATCATGGCCGCCACGCTTGACTACCTCTCTGACCGGACGTGCACCTCCACCCTCTCCCTCCCCAAGTCAGTCGGCACCACCTCCTCCATCTAGCGACAAGCAACATGCTCCTCCCAAAATTCAGCAACCAAGACTACCCAAAAACAAGCCACTAGTGCCTCTTCGGTTGCATCCACGGGTAGAAAAAGAGATGTTTAGTGCCATCGATGAAAGGGCTTTGGACATGTGCAGCGTGACTGCCTTAGCAAGCGTGTTTTGGTGGCCAAAGAAGATGGTGGGTATTCCTCTGCTAGTATTTTGATGAAAATACACTTGCTTTGCTTGCTACTGACCATGTAGGTAGTGAGGAACAACCAGTACAGGAGATTGGAGCAGAGGATGCAGAGTACTATGAGAGCCTCATTGTGCGGCGTGTGCTTAGTGCACGAATGGAGAAGGTGGAGAAAAATCAGCGGCATACATTGTTTCAAACAAAGTGTGTCATTAAAGAGCATTCGTGCTGTTTGATCATTGATGGAGGTAGCTGCAACAACTCAGCTAGTAGAGATATGGTGGAGAAGCTTGCACTTACAAGCAAACCGCACCCACTTCCTTATCACATTCGATGGCTCAACAGTAGTGGTAAGGTAAAGGTAACTAGACTAGTGCGAATTAATTTTGCTATTGGATCATATCATGATGTTGTTGAATGTGATGTTGTACCTATGGAAGCTTGTAGTACTCTGCTAGGTAGACCATGGCAATTTTATATGGATTGTAAGCATCATGGTAGATCAAATTAGTATTCTCTCATACACCATGATAAGAAAATTATTTTGCTTCCTATATCTCTTGAAGCTATTATGCGTAATGATGTCGCTAAAGCTACAAAAACTAAAACTGAGAGCGATAAAAATGCCAAATCTATTAGTAGTAGGAAAGATGAGATAAGATTGAAAGGACATTGCTTAATTGCTACTAAATCTGATACTAATGAATTGGTTGCTTCCACTTCTGTTGCCTATGCTTTGGTATGCAAGGATGCTTTGATTTCAATTCATGATATGCAGCATCCTTTGCCCCCTGCTGTTGCTAACATTTTGCAGGAGTATTCTAATATTTTTCCGAGTGAGATACCAGCGGGGCTGCAACCAATATGAGGGATTGAGCACCAAATTGATCTTATTCCTGATGCATCTTTACCAAACCTAGCGCCATACAGGACAAATCCGGAAGAAATGAAAGAAATTTAGTGACAAGTGCAAGAACTACTCGACAAAGGTTATGTGTGTGAGTCTCTTAGTCCTTGTGTTGTTCCAGTTATTTTAGTGCCTAAGAAAGATGGAACATGGCAGTATGTGTTGATTGCAGAGCTATTAATAATATCACCATTCGATATTGACACCCTATTCCATGTTTGGATGACATGCTTGACGAATTGAGCGGCGTTGTTGTGCTTTCCAAAGTTGATATGCGTAGTGGGTACCACCAGATTCATATGAAATTGGGAGATGAATGGAAAACTGCTTTCAAAACTAAATTTGGTTTATATGAGTGGTTAGTCATGCCTTTTGGGTTAACTAATGCACCTAGTACTTTCATGAGATTAATGAACGAGGTTTTGCGTGCTTTCATTGGAAAATTTGTTGCAGTCTACTTTGACAATATATTGATTTACAACAAATCTATGGATGAACATCTTGATCACTTATATGTTGTTTTTAATGCTTTACGAGATGCACGTTTATTTGGTAACCTTGAGAGGTGCACCTTTTGCACCGATCGAGTATCTTTTCTTAGCTATGTTGTGACTCCACAGGGAATTGAGGTTGATAAAGCAAAGGTAGAAGCTATACAGGGATGGCCTGTACCAAAGACTATTACACAGGTGCAAAGTTTCCTAGGACTTGCTGGTTTCTATCGTCATTTTGTGAAGGACTTCATCACCATTGCTGCACCTTTGAATGAGCTTACGAAGAAGAAAGTATTTTTTAGTTGGGGCAAAGTACAAGAGAACTCCTTCAACATGCTGAAAGACAAGTTGACACATGCACCCCTCCTCTAACTTCCTGATTTTAATAAGACTTTTGAGCTTAATGTGATGCAAGTGGAATTGAATTGGGTGGTGTTTTGTTACAAGAAGGCAAACCTATTGCATACTTTAGTGAAAAATTGAGCGAGCCTGTTCTGAATTATTCTTCTTATGACAAGGAATTGTATGCTTTTGTTCGCACATTAGAAACACGGCAGCATTACTTGTAGCCCAAAGAACTTGTTATTGATTCTGATCATGAATCTTTGAAGCATATTCGTAGTCAAGAAAAATTGAACCGTAGACATGCTAAGTGGGTTGAATTTATTGAATCTTTTCCTTATGTTATTAAGCACAAGAAAGGGAAAGAGAATATTATTGATGATGCTTTATCTAGGAGATATACCTTGTTGAATCAACTTGATTACAAAATCTTTGGATTAGAAACAATTAAAGATCAATATGTTCATGATGCTAATTTTAAAGATGTGTTGCTGCATTGTAAAGGTGGGAAAGGATGGAACAAAGTCATCATTACTGATGGGTTTGTGTTTAGAGCTAACAAGCTATGCATTCCAGTTAGCTCCGTTCATTTGTTGTTGCTGCAGGAAGCGCATGGCTGTCTACTTTCTGAAACTCTAGTTTTCTGCGGTTGGTGTTCAGTTGGAAGGGTCCTTTGTGCTGTTTGGCTGGAGTTCTTTTTCTGCAGTATAGTCGTAATGAAATTCAGGCGAGACCCTTAGTGGAAAACGTTATTACTCTTGCTACGAGGTGTTATTATAAACGCCACGTTGGAAGGCATATCCAGCCAAAAACGCCTTTGAAAATCAAAACCATGTGCCATATGTAGAAAAGCCCTCGGATGATATGATATCAGCCAGGAGGTCTTCCACCTCCGCCCGTTTCCTTTCCTACCCTTTTGAAAATAATTTAAAAAAATGTATCCACTCCGTCCTCACCGTCGGGCTCCTCCGCTCGTACGCGCTTCCTCCTCGCTGCCAAGCTCCAACATCGAACGCATACCCACCCGAGGGCCTTTACCTCTAGTGCATCTTGATCCCTCAATATAGAGTCCCTCCATCGGGTAGTGGGCGAGGCGGCCGCATGCGGCGCTGCTGGGAAAAGCGCCCGATCTGGCTACACAGTGCCGAGATGTGCAGGTGGCGAGGCGCGGCGTAGAGCGGGCACAGGCGCCCTGCTGCCTCCTTCCGGCCGACCAACTCACTTAACCCATGCGAACCGGCAGCAGCGGCGGCCGCCCCTCCTCACCACGAGGGATTCACTCACCACAGGTAGTTCCTCATCTCCTCCTGATGGGGATTTTGTCAGATTTCTTCATCACACGTCTGCAATTCCTGAGGTTTGGTTGGCGCCCAACTGGTTTTAGACACTGATTTCTAAATTCGCATTTCTAAACGCTGCAGGAACATGAAGCCCGTAAACCAACTTGGTCCATGGCTGCCGTGGTGTGTTTATTTCCATGAGTTGCAATTGCAACTGCTGGGTTACATAGGTCTTAATCTATGAGATAATGAGAATCAGTATGCCTTGTTTCATTGAATGTGATTCCAGTATATTATGCCGCATAGTAGCTGGATTTGCATGAGAACAGCCTTTAACTTGTTTATTTCTGTGCTTAATGCCTAGGAAAATCAAATGCCAATCACTTCAGCCTTTTTGTTATGTAATGTGCTGATCGTTTCCAACTTGCTTATAACTTGTTTATTATGCCTGTTCAAACACTTAACCACCTATCTTGATACTGGATAATATAACTAAGCTTGTGTTGAAAAACGCCGGTCGATCTGAGGTTCTGAACTAGCAGAGTGTGGTTGTTGCTCTGACAGAATTCGAACTACTAAACGAAAATGTGTGTTGCAGGAGGAGCGAACAAAGGCCAGACTGATATTTGTTGGGACAAATGGGTTACAGGGAGCATCGGAAGCAGCTTCAGTAAGAGCGTGGCCTGGTGCTTGTCCAAGTGCGTAAAAAGCTTTGCCGAAGTGAAGAGCCGAAGTGAAGATGGTGACCATGCAACGCTGCGAACCAGCAGTAGCTACATAGGCCTGTTTCTCTTTAGCTACATAAGCATGTATCGAAATGGATCAGTAGTTCAGTACCCGTGTTGTGCTGTACGAGTTTTAACTTGTCATCCTTTTGTCATCGACTGTTGGTGAGATGATGGAAAGGAATGGCGTTGTGTTGTATTAGTATACCGTATTATAGTTTTAACCTGGAATGGAGCAGAGGCTAATTACAAATATATGCTCATTTGGAATGGTTTTGTGCAATATCATTATGCATGCATGACTCAGAAAATGTACCACCATTATGCATGTTATAGCCTGGCCAGTGAATTATAGCTACGCTGATTCATTCACTACCAATCTTAAGTAGTTGACCACAATTTTACAACATTCCAAAGTTAAATTTAAGAGCGGTGAAAGCTAGAGATTAACTGAAGGCTCTTCGAAGAAGTCGCAACTGAAAAAATTTTTAAGGATAACATGATTGCCAGGGCACTCAAAAATTTCTGAAGGCTCCTAGGAATAAACTAAATAGACCAATGAAAAGTGGTGAAGATCTGAGGGTACGTGGATGTAATCTGAATCTAAGGGAACTGGCAGCAGTTCCTCTGCATCCTCCTGGACCATAAAATTGTGGTTGACAATTCATTCATGGATCGCCTGGCTGGCTTCTTCCATTGTGGCGATGGCCATGTCCGTGGCCGTGGTTTCCTCCACCAAGTGATGAAATCCTCGCTGAGTTCGGCCGCCTTTGTTCGCAGGCAACGAGGCCAGCCACTGCCCCAGCGGTGGGAGCGTAGGGAGCACCCACATATGCCGCAAAAGACACCCCCACCTGTGCGGCCGGCGAGAGCTTCTCGAAATGCTTCCGGCCGATCTTGAAGGCCTGCCAAGCCTTCCTTCCGATGCGCTTGCTGCCGCCCGTCAGTGTCCTCTTCCAGTTGGTCCGTGCCCCTGCTGCCGCAGCAGGATCGGCGGAATCGAACATGCTTGCGACGACGTCGAGGCAGGAGCCGTGTGTGTTGGCGTCGACCTTGTCGCAGAAGCGTGCGGACGGCTCGCCGGGCACGGAGACCACCTCCACGGTGAACGCAACTCCACCGTCGGGAGAGAAGAAGCTGAGGCAGTTGCAGTTGGTCGGGTCCACGGGTCCGACACCGAGCTCCACAGCCGCCGCCGCAAGCGCCAGGCAATTGCCAAGTGGAGCATCGCTCCAGATGATATCCTGACTGGGAGCACGAAAGCGGCGCACCCATTGGTCCTGCTCCTTGAGCATAGACATGGTTACAGACCTGTCGTTGTTGACCTCGACGACGCACAAGCACCCCTGGGCGCAGGACACACAGCGGCGCGCCGCTGCTTCCCTGGCATCGGCCGCGGCCTCGGGCATCTTGCCATCCTCCGATGCCGGGAATGGCACCATCCTTGCGGTGCTCGGCTCCACCGGGTCGAGCAGGAGGAGGACCCGTGCTTCAAGTCGGCGACACGAGGCCGCTCCCCTTGTTGCGGCTCACGAGTCACGACCATGTGCGCCTCGAACACTGGCCGCTCCGCCTGTTCGGCGGTGACCTCCTCCACGGTCACACCGCTCTCCTCATCGGAATGCGCCTCGAAATGTCGCGGATGCTCCGTGACCATATCCTTGGTGATCCACGACTGCCCGCCGAGAAGTACAGTAGCGCGAGGTGGTGTTCCCTGGAGGAGGAGGAGGAGGAGGAGGAACCCGGGCGCACTGAAGTTGGGAAACAACATAGTTTCCGCTCCCGATATCAGCAGCAGCGGGGTTGATTCCCCAGCAGGCGTCCGGGCCGAACTCCAGCGTGGCGAGGTCCTCCGGGAACGCGGGGAGCAGGTCAACCCTGCCGCTCCCGGTGCGGCAGACGAGGAGGGAGTTGTGGCCGTCGGGCCCCCACGAGGAGAGCAGGAGGTTGCCGTCACCGTCGGCGCAGTGGTAACGACGTGTTTGTATTATTGTATATGCGGTTAGGATATAGTTTGGATGGGATACAATCATCAAGTGACATGATCGATTGGCCGATTGGACCGTGCTACAATGTGGATCTCATCGAGTTGCTTGCATGGTGTTGCATCCGGCATGCATAGAAATTAAATGGATCAAGCCCCCACAAAAAAAAGGACCCCCAACATAATCCGTCTTTCATGCACGCATGTGTCTATTGCCACGATCGATGTGAGAATTTGAAAATTAGAATAGGCAAATAGAATATAATTATGGCAAGATAGACAAACGGACGCCATGGATATAGATAATATATACATAATCTCGGATACAAATGGTTTTACCGTAGTATCTATATCCCAGAATTTTTGCCTTGCCTTTGCGTTCATGCTATATAACTAAGTGGCAAGCTGTGGCGTGCACAGTATATACTATATCTAATATATTCCATCCATTCTGAATTATTTATTATTTCAACTTTGTCCTAAGAGAGACGTCTTTAATTATATATATATACATATATATATATATATATATATATATATTAGTTTCTACAAAACTAATTACCACCTAGTACATATTTTTCATGGTGGAACATGCGTGCAATGATGCCCCTCGCTTTGATGACGCCGACATTTTTGTATCAAACTTTTTTCACTGTGTAATTCTGTATGTGCTGCCTCGTTCTCTCGCGATCTTTCTGGCACTAGTCTTTTTCGAGAGGTGTTGGCACTAGTCTCTCCAGCCTTCGTCTGTCACGTTAATAGGTCATGAAAAGGAAACAATTAGTTAGTGGGCCAGATCTAGCCTATCAAATTTGCGGCCCGTAAACTCCGGCCAGCCCAGGATGTGCTGCGAGCCTGACTGCATTAGTGCAGCACTACTGGTAGGTCGAGCTGGATGGATGTTAGGCCAGCCGGCGAATTACACGCATGCAAGCTGATTGCCTGGGCGCTGTCGCCGACGCCGGCCTGGATGGATGGTAAGGCCGCCGGGATGTGCGCTCGTGCCAGGGAGCTGCACACGCTCCCCAACCAAGACACTGCAACCGCCTGCTAAGGCTTCAAGCGGAGCGCCGGCGCTGGGAGGACGCCCGCAAGCTGTATGACGAAATGCTTGCCCAGAGCGCGGCGCGGATAACTACGGCACGTACGTCATGGTCCGAGGGCTGTACGTCATGGTCGGCCTCGAGGTGCAGGCCGGGGACGGGCGGTGGCTCGCCGTCCATCCCGAGCCTGGCACCTTCGTCTTCATGGCCGGCGACCAGTTCACGGTTGTGACGAACGGGCGGGTGCCGGCGTGCGTGCACCGCGTGAGGACGCCGCCGGGCGGCCGCGAGCGCTTCTCGGTGCTGCTCTTCAGACGCCGCAAGGGCGAGGGCGAGGCCGCCGTGCTGAACGCCATGGAGGAGCTCGTTGACAAGGTCCACCCACTGATGTACAGACCCTGCAACCACGAGGAGTACAGGGCGTTCCGTTACTCGGAGGAAGGGCGCAGGTTGTGCGAGCGCGATCCGCTCAAGGCTTTCTGCGGGGTGGAGAAAGATGAATCCATGGAATGACCACTCGCCCACCACACCAGCTGACTTAAGCTTTTCTAAAGGTTTCTGCCAGTCAACTTGTATCCCAGATATCTAATAATAATACAATGTGCAATTCAAAGATCATCAGGTGATTGTTGTATGAAAAAGTATATCTTCTATTTATGAATTTAATTGTATCTGGTGGCTATCTGGTGTTGCTATCATTGCGTGGAACATCATTATTTAATTGTACCAGCAATACTGAAAAAGTGAAAATAACTCTCAAAAGAAGTTTAACGCTTGGTTTGCTTGTTTGACCAAAAAAATGAGTAGTAGAAAACAGTCTGATCGGTGGATGTTGGTGGAGACCCAAGAATGGTATGCAACACGTATATTTGTAAATTGTTAACCATGTTTGTGTTTTTTGTTAGTTGTCTGAACACACACAAAGGCTATCGGGAACCGGACCTTGCCTCACATTGATTGAGTCAGAATCTCCCGACATGTTATCTTCAACGAGTCCACCACGTTCCTTACTCTTTTTTTAGCTCAATCTGGCAGGTTAATTGCTGGTTGTACTGATAGAGAAGGTAAAATGCAGAAGAAACAACATTATTTACAATGACACATGAGACATGTTTAGCTAACTAAATGCAAACGAAGCAACCTAGATACACGCATGCGTTCCTTCGTGCTAACTCCTCACACAGACCGCCTCTAACTTGGCATCCGCCGATCCCGGCAGGTCGCCACCAACACGGCGAGGAGAAGCACTAGTATGGCAACCACCACCATAGAAATAATAGCCGTCATTCAAACCTCCAACACCAACCTTATAAACCACAACATTAGCCGCCATAAGATGAGGTCTCCTATGTGAAGTCTCCAAAGAGGGAAGCGCACCAACACCGAGCGCACCTGCTCCACATACAGGCTGCACCCAATGGGCTATTCTCCTAGGTCAGTCTCACCTCCGCCCATCACCGGGGGTACGATGAACACACACACAACACTTGCTATTGGAGGCATGAAAACACATGATGCTTTAATTTTCAAACAAAGATTATTTAATGTATAATTAAATAGTCTATTATCTTAACCTTTCAATTTGTGGGCATCCCAAGTGATAGGATCAATGGGATCCTTTCGTCTGCCATAATTTGGGCAAGGACTTTTTAATTAGTGTCACTCTACAAAATATTGGACTTCCTGACACAACACACACAATGCTCCCCAATGACACAACACACACAGTGCTCCCCAATGAAACGAGTTAGACAAGACAACTCAGCCAAGACCAGGAGTCAGTTATTAGTTTGAAACAGACTTTAGGTAAGTGGTGTCGGGCATGCACCCCAGGCCCACGAGTAGACCTTGGACGGCCCACTGAGGGGCGTACTCGGACACAATCAGGATAAGGGATAGGCGTATCCCACTCGGACTAGTCAAGTATGTGTATGGAAAACTACTCGGGCCATACCGAGTAGAACTCTGTAATAGTACTCGACTAGGACTCAGACTTGTAACCCTGCCCTCCCGTGTATATAAGGGCGGGCAGGGACCCCCCTCAAGAACGACTCCAGTTCATCCAAGATCAATACAAACTAACACACAGGACGTAGGGTATTACGCGATCTAGCGGCCTGAACCTGTCTAAATCGTGTTCCTTGCGTCACCATTGATTCCTTGATTCTCGACGATCCTTACCGCACAAAAGACCACCTAGGGTACCCCCTAGGCGGGTTGCCGGTCTAAAACACCGACAGCTGGCGTGCCAGGTAGGGGAACTCGTCAATTTTCTCAGCGCAAACTCAATGGCAACGGTCATCATCAAGCCCACCAGGAAGTTACTTGACAAGAATCACCAATTCCGTCTGTTCCTCGCATCACAGCTCACTAGGAAGGCAGCAGGGGAGTTGCAGACAACAATAATGCCCCAAGAAACGACAATGAAGTTGTCAACCAGCCTCGGCAACACAGCCAAGGCCCAAGCAAACACAAGGCCCCAGCACGCCATAAGGATGTTGGAGAGGCCAGCTGCACCAATTCGGCAAAAAGTATCCACCCTACTCGGAAGAACCACGAAGTGTCAAACTTTAGTGATCTGAGAGAAATCCTCAACAGTCGGCGCGAACGAGAAGTCGACAACTACAACCACTTTCCTACTTTCACAAATCGGGTAATGAAGACAAGACTACCCGATAAGTTCAAGCCAACAGGGATTACCAAGTACGACGGTAAGCAAGATCCTATTCAATGGCTACGATGCTACTCCTTGGCAGTTCAGGCAGCTGGGGGCAGTAATGACACCAAAGTCATCCATTTCCCAATATGCATGGAACCCGCGCTACTGACCTAGCTTGAGTCACTCAAACCCAAGTCAATTGACTCTTGGGAAGACTTAACAAAGGCTTTCACCACCAACTTCGCCGACTCCATGGCTAGACCAGGCAACAAGATTGACTTAAGTCAAATTAAGCAAAAAGAAGGCGAGACCTTACGCGACTACTTGCGCCGATTCTTCGAAAAGAAAGCAACCATAGTCGACATTTCCGAAACAGACGTCATCGAGTGCTTCCAGAACGGACTCTACGATCGACGAACATACCAAGACTTTGGTCGACGACGACCAACCAACGTCAAAGACCTTAAAGTTATGGTACAACAGTTGGCAGACGAAGAAGACAAAGAGCGAGAACGGTTCGGCTCCCACCGTAACCGTGGACGCGACAACAACAACAACAACAACAACAGTGACCAAGATAGAACTCGACACAATGATACTCGAAACAACTATTCGAGTAATCACAACCGCAAACGGAAGCCCGACAACACTGTTGCTGCCATGACAAACTCCGGGAAAAAGGGATCTCGCAAAAATGATGATGGGCCAACCTTCACCGAACTACTCAAAAAGCAGTGCCCATGGCACCCGACTAGCAAGCACTCGGCAATAGACTGCTATAGCATGCACCGAGTAATGCAAGACTTACCCGCACCACCACCCCCTGAAGAGTACACCAAGAAAAAAGATAAGGGCAAGAACAAAGCCCACAACGACGAAGACGAAGAAGGCGACTTCCAGACCGCCTCAAAAATTGTCAACGTCATCTTCGGCGGTATTCCAGGCACCGCATCCAAGCGAGCCAACAAACTCGTACTCAGGGAGATCATGACCATTGAACCAACGGATCCAACACCGCTAAAATGGTCAGAAGTGCCCATTTCCTTCAGCAGAAAGGACCAATGGACCAAGTTCTCAGAACCAGACCGCTTCCCCCTAGTACTCGATCCGGTTGTGGCAGGCTCAAAGTTAACCAAAGTACTCATCGACGGCGGAAGTGGACTCAACGTCATGTTCGCCAAGACATTGAGGAAAATGTGCCTCGACGTCACTGAAATGCTTACTCCAACAGATTCACCTTTCTACGGTATTGTACCGGGAAATGCAGCTATACCACTAGGACAAGTCATCCTCCCAGTTACCTTTGTAACTGGAACCAAGGAGCACTACCGCACCGAGTACATCAATTTGAAGTCGCCGACTTCGAGACATCTTACCACGCCATACTCGGAAGGCCAGCGCTTGCCAAGTTCATGGCCATACCACATTATGTTTACTTGGTACTCAAAATGCCAGGCCCCAAGGGAGAACTAACGCTACGAGGAGATCTACGGCGATCCTACAAATGCGACACTGAAGCCGTGGAAATTGCTGCGACTTCTCAAGCACCTAGTCCCATGCAACAAGTCTTCACAGCTTCAAAGAAACTCCACCCAACTGAACTAGAGATCCTAGAAAATAAGTCGGGGTCAAAAAAGGTGAAACCTGCCAACGAGCAAGACTTCAAACTGGTCGACCTCTAGACGGGCGACCTTTCCAAGACAGCCCTAATCGAAACAAGGCTAGATCCTAAATAGGAACTCGCACACATCAGCTTCCTCCGGGCTAACCACGACATCTTTGCTTGGAAACCGGCCGACATGCCAGGTGTTCCCAAGGAGTTGATCGAGCATTCTCTGAATGTTGATCCCAAAGCTACCCCAAAACGGCAACGACTTCGCCGATTCGCTCAAGACAGACGAGAAGCAATCAAGAAAGAGTTGGCCAAGCTACTCGCGGCAGGGTTCATCAAAGAAGTCTTTCACCTTGACTAGCTCGCCAACCCCGTGCTCGTTTGTAAGAAAAACAACGAGTGGAGAATGTGCGTCGACTACACCGACCTCAACAAGCACTGTCCAAAAGACCCTTTCGAACTCCCAGGATCGATCAGGTGGTCGACTCCACCGCTTGATGCGCTTTACTATGTTTTCTCGATTGCTACTTCAGCTATCATCAAATAAACCTCAAGGAAGAAGATCAAGCCAAAACAGCTTTCATCACACCTTTCGGAGCTTTCTGCTACAAAACAATGTCCTTCGGACTAAAAAATGCAGGGGCAACTTATCAACGAGCCATACAGATGTGCTTCGAAAAGCAACTTCACCACAATGTTGAAGCTTATGTCGATAACGTAGTCGTCAAAACAAGAAACCAGGAGGAACTCATCGCGGATTTGGAGGAAACTTTCTCCAGTCTACGCGCTTTCTGATGGAAACTCAATCCTACTAAGTGCGTCTTTGGAGTACCTTCCTGCAAGCTACTTGGGTTCATCATTAGCCATCGCGGCATTGAGGCCAACCCGGAAAAAATATCTGCCATCACAAACATGCAAGCACCAGCTAGCATCAAGGATGTGCAGAAACTTACAGGCTGCGTGGCCGCTCTCAACCAGTTCATCTCGAGACTTGGATAATGGGGACTACCCTTCTTTAAGCTTCTCAAATGCCAGGACAAGTTCAAATGGACGGAAAAGGCAGACAAGGCACTAACACAACTCAAAGACTTTCTATCAAACCTCCTATACTCACCACTCCTTCTCCGAACGAAGACTTGCTCCTATACATATCAGCTACTACTCATGTCGTCAGCACGACAATAGTAGTCGAACGGTCTGAACTGGGTCATGCTTACAAGGTCCAACGACCTGTCTACTTCGTCAGCAAAGTACTCTCGGACTCCAAAACTCGGTATTCACCGATACAAAAGCTCTTATATACAATTTTGCTCACCTCTCGGAAACTGCGCCATTATTTCCAAGAGCACATCACAGTCATTTCTGACTTCCCGCTCGGCGAAATTCTTCACAACAGAGACACCACGGGTAGAATCTCCAAATGGGTAGTTGAACTCGGAGCTCTCACCTTGGACTTCAAGCCAAGGACTGCTATCAAATCCCAAGCTTTGGTCGACTTCGTAGTTGAATGGACTGAAAATCAAGTACCAACACCAGTCGAACGGCCAGAACACTAGGTAATGTACTTCGACGAGTCCCTCAAACTTGAAGGGGCCGGTGCAGGCGTATTACTCATCTCCCCCAAGGGGGCCCAGCTCAAATACGTACTGCAAATCTTCTAGGAAGCGTCTAACAACGAAGTCGAGTACGAAGCACTGCTACACGGCCTTTGCCTTGCAATCTCCCTCGGCATCAAAAGACTACTGGTGTACGGCGACTCACTAGTCGTTATAAACTAGGTCAATGACGAGTGGGACCGAAACAAGGACAACATGGACGCTTATTGCAAAGAAGTCTGTAAACTGGAAAACAAGTTCTCAGGCTTGGAATTTCATCACATCGTCCGCGGTGCCACCAACGTTTTATCCAAAATGGGCTCAACTCGTGCAGAGGTTCCAGCAGGAATTTTCGTACATGAATTGCGCAAGCCGTCCATACCTGAACAAGTCACACCACCAGCAGTCCCAACTGCTGACATCTCTCGTGAAATCATGATGATAGAAGTCGACTGGAGGACACCCTTCATCGACTAATCAAAGATCACCAGCTACCATCCGACAAAAATAAGGCTGAACAAATCTTCCGGCGAGTAAAAAATTACGTTCTAGTTGGAGACAAGCTCTACAGGAAAGATGCATCATCTGGGGTACTCATGAAGTGCGTTACCCGGGAAGATGGCCAAGAAATCTTAGAGGAAATTCACAAAGGAATCTGTGGCAACCATGCCTCTTCGCGGACAATAGTTGGCAAGGCTTTCAGAGCAGGCTTCTACTGGCCAATAGCTCTGGCCGATGCTAAACAACTAGTTCAGAAGTGCAAAGGTTGTCAATTCTTTACCAAACAACAGCATGTATTGGCCTACAAGCTAGTCTCAATACCTCCAACATGGCCGTTTGCCTGCTGGGGGCTCGACATGATAGGGCCATTACCAACTGCGCCAGGAGGATTCAACCGAGTACTCGTAGCAATCGACAAATTCACCAAGTGGATCGAGGTCAAACCAGTCACTTGCCCCAAGGCAGACTGGGTCCTCGACTTCTTAGATGAAATCGTACACCACTACAGCTTTCCCAACAGGATTATCACAAACCTAGGGTCAAACTTCAACAATCATGACTTTTGGGAATACTGCGAGAATAGCGGCATCGACATCCGCTATGTCTCGGTCGCTCACCCGCGAGCCAATGGACAAGTCGAGCGTGCTAATGGCATGATACTTGATGCCCTAAAGAAAAGACTACATGACGTTGGCAACACCAAAGGCGGCAAATGGCTCAAAGAGTTACCCAATGCTCTGTGGGGCCTACATACCCAACCATGCAAGACTACTGGGCTCTCGCCCTATTTCCTCGTGTATGGCTCGGAAGCCATACTACCCGCCGACATCATGTGGCAATTATCTTCAGTTGAACAATACGACGAAGAACTGGCAGAAGAAACAAGGCGAACAGATCTAGACAGTCTAGAAGAAGCAAGATGCGCAGCGCTAGTGCAATCTGCCAGGTACCTTGATAGCTTGAGGTGTTACCACAACCGCAACATCAAGGAACGATCCTTCAACTTGGGAGATATAGTCCTCAAGTGAATCCAGGACACAACGGGGTTGCATAAACTCAATTCACCATGGGAAGGTCCTTACATCGTATCAAAGGTTATGGGACCTAGATCTTACAGACTCCAAGAGCTTTCAGGAGAACAAGTACCAAACTCTTGGAATATAGAACACCTTTGTTGCTATTACCCATAGCAGCATCCGAGTAATCGCTTCAAGGCAACAACTCACGATGACTACTCGAGCTAATAGCTCGACTACCGACTTCAAAATACATTAGTCTTGACTTAAGAATTATCAACTCAACAAGGATCATTGCCCTGGTACAAAGTTTCCGTAAAGTAATCCTTTGCTCAGAACTGAAGATACATCATCAAGTTACATACGAGTATGAGTACTCAGATATGGCGGGCTGCATTTAAGCCTCAGGCTTTTACTATATCACAAGGCCACTCAGGTCTGCCGACTACAATAGGAAGGGCCTGCACGCAAGGAAGCTGCACAAAACGCAGCCATATCTAGGTCCTCTGCCCAAGGCAACGCCAGGAACTCCTGCATCGCCACTGCCTTGACAGCGGCAACGATGAATCCCGCGTGACGCGCCTAGAGGGAACCAAGACTGCTCTTTTGCTAGCCTTGCGGAGCCAATCCACTCTACGGCCACACCTCCACCTCTAAGAGAGCGGGATAAAGACCGCGGCACTCATCACCTATCACCTGCGAGTTCCAGCGCGTACTCCACTGGATCACGAGCTGCAAGATGAGGCGCGCGATGAAACCTCCTACGAGGATTCTTCTAGCATCGCGGCTATCCCTACGAGCGCAGGAGTTTGTGGAGGGAAGGTGGCCTCAATCTATGAGAAATCTTCTAGCACCAGTGCACTCTTTGATGGCTCCCTACACTCAACAACCGAAGGTAATCCATTGCTACTCAGAAATTTGGTTTGGGTCGACATCCAGATGGATCTGTTTATAGTCGAGAGCTGCAACTACCACCTACCCAAGAGTTACTATGCGCCCATCATCAATAAGTCTGATGACTTCTGACTCTGCCCACGTGATGGTACTTATGCTACAAAGGACAAAAGAGTACGGTACACCCGTGCATCCGCAAAGGACAAAAGAGTATAGTACACCCGTGCCCCTCAAAAGCAGAGTACTCGATAGCATTGCGACTACTCGAAACTCAGAATTACTCTAGCCAAGCACGGCCCGCATTCACATCATCATCTCGGGGGCTTGACAGGATCCGACCCTCTGTTCAGGGGTCGGCCACACCCGACCTTGGAACCCAGGGTCGGGTGAGGTGGAGTTCTTTTCCTCAAGGGGTCGGCCGCACCCGACCCTGGGACCTAGGATTGGGCGAAGCAGAGTTCCCCCCTTTAGGGGTTGGGCTTCGCTGATCTAGCCACTTCAATTCGGGCGAGACGGACTAAAACTACTCTTCACAAGACAACCACTTCAAACAACAAAAACAATGGCCAAGCATTCATTTGTCAAAAGTATTGTTCAAAGTACTCGAAACAGTTTCAAGAGTACATAAAATATTCAAGGCTCTTCTGGAGAGACAAACTCTGACATTTTCAATGCGATAGGCTCCGCCTCCTCAAGAGACTTGTAGCGGGTCTCCAGTTTCTGCTGCAGGACTTCATGATCCGACCGTTCCACAGCAAAAGACTTTGCTCCAACCTCGTGAACCCTTAAGGCTTCTATGAGTCGAGCACATTCCTGCTCCAATTGGTGACTTCGTTCCTGAAGGGTACGAGTATGCAAAGCAATACGATTAGTTAAAAGCCTCACAATTACTCAATCTATGTGACAACGCAAAGGAAATTCACCTGGAAGCTCCGAAAAACATCGACGGCCCTCTGGAACTCCGGTCAGATAGGAGGCTGAGCACTAGTCTTTGAGTACTCTCCGCAAGATGAGGAGTCACACCCAAATTGGCACCTACACCATTTATCATCAGTCACCTGCTTGCTACGACTACAATAACAGAACTACAGAAACATACCTGGAGTAGTTGCCTCTTTGGATTTCTCCACACCCACTACAGCCAAAGATCCGCCAGTGGATGTTGATAAGGCAACACTTCCTGAACCCGACGTAGCAGCGGGAACTTCCACCGAACGGATGATGTCTTGGAGCATAGACATAGTAGCTCCAAGGTGACCGGCGTCGACTTCGGGTACCTCCTCAACAATTAAATCCTCCAAGGGAGCAAATAATGTAGTCGGGGGATCCGACTCTACCCTTGTCTCTACAGGGATAGTTTCCTCTGCATCTCTGCATCAAAATATATCATTACAAGCAAGCTCACTGGGTTGAGCATGGCGGAAATCGCGCACGTTTCTTCTCACCGATGAGCGGCCGAGTACTCGGTGCCGCAGGAACATCTGCCGGCGCTGTCTTCTCGCCAAAACCTAGGAAGCAGAAGTCAAGACTACAATACCACTTAGACAAATGAAATTAGTCGGGACAGAAAGCTTACCACTGACGAATACACTAGACAACAAGGAACCAGTAGCGACTACTGGCGACACCTCCTTTGCTATACCCGCTACTCCGGTGGGCAACCCCAGGACTACCTGGTCAGTAACTGGCAGCGTGGTAGCCAACGGAGCCTGTGCGGTTAACTCAGGGGCTACTCCAGCTTCCGTTGATGGCACTCTCTCCGGCACAATATCAACAGATACATTACTGACATCCGGGTCGGTCATGCTACTTCTTCAGAAGCATTCTCATCATCACCAAGTGTCGTATCAACAGCCTTTTTGAACAAGACAAAGTAGTCGCAATGATTGCAAGCTCAACTTCATCAGCTACAATTGAGTACACGACTACATACCTTGGTACCCCAAGACTTCTCAGGGGTTGAAGCAGACTTAGCCGCAGACATTTTGTGGACTACTCTGCATTTCTTCACAGGAGGAGAGGGCTCATCCTCCGACTCCTCGACAGTAGTTTCCTCTTCTTCCGACTGCGCTACGTAGCCGGCAAGAACTCGAGACTACAAGACAACAAGTCGATATTAAAACAAATATCACAACAAGTCAAAAAATACAAGTCAAGCGCTAGAACATACCACTTCTGGCTCGTATCAGGCATCATATTGCCGAAGAGCGACAGGGATCACTGGTACTCCCTGATAGTTCCTGAAGAACTTAGCCAGCAGCGCCTCTACATCATCATTGGTTATATCCTCATCGAACATATGCGATGGATCATTAAGACCTATGTACTCACTCCCCGAGTGAGCACGTTTCTGAAGCGGCTGGACTCTTCTCTTCAGAAAATTGGCCGCCACATTGATCCCAGTAAGACCGAGTGCCTTCAACTCGGTAATCTGCTGCATCAAGTGGTCAAGTTCTGGGGTGTCTTCGGGTTCGCTCACCCAGTTTTCTGCATGCTTGGGCGTGTGACCAATCACCACAGGCAAGCGAGGATCATGGTTCCTGATGTAGAACCACCTTTTCTTCCACTCCCCATGGGAGTCAGTCAGGTTATACTCAATATATGCGCCCGAGTTCCTAAGTTGGAACCCGGCACCTCCAAAGACTTCTGTCCTTTGTGCACTTGGCTGCGGCTTACAGCGGAACAACTTCCTAAACAACTCGAGACTTGGAGGAAATCCCAAATAAACTTCGCAGAGGTGTACGAAAATGGACATATGTAGTACACCATTGGGGCTCAAATGAACAAGTTGAAGCTTATAGTACTCGAGGATACCTCTAAAGAAGTCGGAGGTGGGCACTGCCAACCCCCTCTCCACAAAGTGTGCGAGCATCACTGTCTCGCCTGGATGTTCCTCAAATTGCCACGCATTTGGAAATACTGGGCGCCACTCGAGTATTTCCTTTGGCTGCAGAAGCTTGGCATCGACTAGTGCTTGCACGGCCTCCTCCTTCATCACCGAATGCTGCTATGTCACTCCAAGCGGCGGTGGCACAGTCTGATTCTTCGGCCCCACCTTCGGCGCCGGCAGCACCAGTTCCTTCCCTTTCTTAGACTTCACCTTGCCCGCCGCCAGAGCCTTGCCCTGGATCTTCTCGGGTTTCTTGCCCATCTTCTTGGTGCGCATTTGCGATGTCAACCTCAGCAAAAGGCACTCACTCTCGGATCTCTCTCAAGGGGGAACAATGGCGGTGGTGGCACTTGGCAATTGCGACGGTGCAAACGTGAAGCAGAGGTGCAGGGGAGGAAGAAAAACAGATATGATTACTGCAGGGGGTAAACCTAACCGAAAGGGGGCCCTCCAGTTTTATCTCCGCCACCTCCGGATTCCAAGCGTCAGTTACGCAACGGATGGATTTTAAGTGGATTAATTGCCTTAAACACCCAATGACTACTCTTTTCAACGGATTGCTGACCACTTCAACGACAGAGATCGCCTAAGTGCTCGGGGGCTGCGGGTACCGCACCCGATGGTCAGTTTTTTCTTTTTCAAGATTTCCAAGGGTAAAACAGACAAAAGCTGGATTGACCCTAAGCCTGACTCTTTGACTCAACCTAAGGCTCGGGGGCTACTGCATATGGAGTGCGATTGACATCGCACTAACATATAAAAATTCTCGGAATAGAAACAACTCGAAGGAACAAGAAGAGTACCTTCCAGCCGCGCCACAGTACTCGAGCACTTCGGTCCGCAATCTCTACGACGAACTACTCGGATAGTGCCCGCAGTGCCCAAGACTGTGGCGCACGACTACAAAGTACTCGGGGGCTTGTCGGGCATGCACCCTAAGCCCACGAGTAGACCTTGGACGGCCCACTAAGGGGCGTACTCCGACACAATCAGGATAAGGGATAGGCGTATCCCACTCGGACTAGTCAAGTATGTGTATGGAAAACTACTCGGGCCATACCGAGTAGAACTCTGTAATAGTACTCGACTAGGACTCAGACTTATAACCCTGCCCTCCCGTGTATATAAGGGCGGGCAGGGACCCCCCTCAAGAACGACTCCAGTTCATCCAAGATCAATACAAACTAACACACAGGACGTAGGGTATTACGCGATCTAGCAGCCCGAACCTGTCTAAATCGTGTTCCTTGCGTCACCATTGATTCCTTGATTCTCGACGATCCTTACCGCACAAAAGACCACTTAGGGTACCTCCTAGGCGGGTTGCCAGTCTAAAACACCGACAAGTGGTTCTGCTAGTTCAGCTGGTTGGAGCAAAGGACTTCAAATCCTTTTTAGCTTGTTTTAGTCGAAAGAGCAAGTGGCATTGCCCTTGAAATCCTTAGGTGGTTTGAACCCACATCTCAGCATCTTTTTTCGTATGCCACTCCGTGGGCAAGGAGCACCGCAAGGAGAGCGAGAGAATGAAGTGGGCTATGGTGATGTTGGAATTTGCACATATTTAGTGATGAGTCCACTAGTTTCTTTGATTCGATTCAGTGTTCCTTTTCCATTTGCTTCCAATAGTTCGATCTGTCCAGAAAAATTGTCGGCCTAGAATTGTGGTTCGGATCGCTTTGGTGATGCCAAAAGTCGTTCCGATATATGATTTTATCTAGCTCCTATTTTATTTATTATCTCTAATCCAGAAGTCACCTTTTCTTTCACATATTCGCAAAAATGAGAACAAAGAAACCACAATAAATAAAAAAATGAAATATCAGACATTCGAAAATAGAGCAATCCTAATAGAAATATATTGGTATCAGCCAGGAATTGATAAGTCAAATCGGCATTAACAAACCACGCATAATCATGACTTCACATATTTCATCGTGGCACCAACAGCTATATAGCTACTAATAGTATGTATGGCTGATCATAACCACGAATGATGTCTAGTGCCTAGCTAGAATCTGTATTGGTATTTTTATATTCGGTATTTTTAGTCTTACCATTACTAATTAAAAAGAAATTTTGGAGCCTCCACGATATTTATCATGAGACCCGCTAGAAAAAAAAAGATTCACAAAAATCATAAACATTTTAGCCATGAATATGGCAGACCGTCATAGCCACTGGATCTCATATCTGTTTTCAATAAAAGTTACTCACATTTTTATTGTGAAAATACTCTAACCCTAATTTACCACATATGCCATTACGAAGAATAATATAAACCGCTTAATTCGCCTCTAAATTATACATCTTCCACGTTTCAAGATGACATAAAGGTAACTCATAAATATGTATCTAACTTGCCTAGGTATGTCATTAAAAAAGTGTAGAAGTGTCATTGTATATATGCTTCTAAATTTCTAACTACCGCCATTGTTAATAATATAGAAAAGCTACGTGTCACTATGCAGGGAGAATATCGATGTGCACAGCAAAACATAAAGGTTAAGTTAAGGTTTTAACTAAACATATGCCAAAAAAATATTGATGTATGCAAAAGGAAAATAAAACAAAGAATGAGGATGCAAATGACTCACTCAAAATATTTCAATTCATCCAATCTATGCCCTAACAAATTTTTTTCACCGAGCACAAATTGAGTTTAAAATTCAAATTTTGTAGGATCAAAGTGACATCATAACTTATGCCAAAAAGCAAATTTAGAGTTTTTCATCACTATTTTCACTGGTTAGGTGCACTTAAAACTAAAATAATGCTAGAGAAAAAAACTATGACGATTGTTTTTCATTTTCTACATAGGACATCATGTCCTCTATCACCCTATAAAATTTGAACTTAAAACTCAACTTACACGCCGAGGAAAAAAAGTAAAATCTCATTAAGGTGTAGGTCAGACCAATTGAAATAGCTTGTGAGATTAAATTAAGCTAAATTTTCGTTCGTGGGATAAAGCTAACAAAGCGTACAAATTTTCATGATTTTTAATTTGTAGTCAGCGTAAATCTAACAAAGTTCCAATGGAAGTTTGGAAATATGAAGCTTCGCGGAAGTACCTTTTGTTGTAACAAAATTAACTTGCACTTGTTACATGACTAGCAACCTGCAGTATATTTTTCTCGAATATACATGCATGAGTATCAGCGCAGGATGAGCGCTGCGGTGGTCCGGTCGATCGAGCAGCAGGAGGATGGATTGGCTTTGCTTGCTTGAGCAGCTAAAGGCTAGCTAGGGCATGGCGCGCTGCAGACAGTGGACAATAGCGAGAGATGGGTCCCTTGGCTTCTTGCAGTTTCAGTGCGAGGACACTGGAGCTTCAATGGAGATCAGAGACGGCACGACCGAAAACGGAAGGCTAGCTCAACGCACGAAAAACCCACATGGCGTCACATGCGTCGTTTTTACCATCCATGCACCCGGTTAAATTACAAAGCCCCGGAACAGCCTGACACAGCATTCTTTGCAGGTCCATATGGCGAGGTTTTGTTGACTTGGAGCTCCTCAGCTCAGCGCTGTCCTAGGGTACAGTACGATGGTGTTCGACTTCGATCAAGCCCCTCCAACTCGTTTAACTTTATCTCATCAACATCAAGTGATCAACCCTTTTTTTTTTAAAAAAAAACTAAGTGATAACCAACCCTTAATTAGTTTCATGTGGTGAACTCATGATGCTACTCGTGCTGCTGAAAAACCGCCACTAGCTAGGGACGAAAAACGCCTAGTTATTATTCAGAAAAAGAAACCATCTACACAAAAGAAAAATGATTCCATCCTAAATATTTTACTGCAGTCAAATTAAAACAAATAGTGGGGAGGACTGTTTGAGATACTTGCGACATTCCTGTTAGCCAGTCTTCTCCGCCACCTGCATCCAACCGTTGCTTTTGTCGTCGTGCCATAGCACCCATTACCCAACCTCGTCATCTTTGGCACACACTTCACTAATCAAATTGCCTATGAGCCCTCTCCACCAACAGTCGACCACTGGCGCCTTCGCTGCCTTGCCTCACCGCCTACCACCCGCCACCGCCATCATTCGAGCTGCCACCCATGGGCCTCCCTTCTAACCCCAGAGCTCCTTAAATCCAACATAACTATCTTCTCTTCTTCCACATCACCACAAAATCGAGCATTCGGAGTGAGTGATAGTGGAATTGGAATTCTACCAAAGGAACCGTGATGGTTAGAGAAACACAGCAGTAGAACAATGGATGCTTGCAGTGGAGGGTGGAATCAAAGAACCCAACCACATTGGTGCCTAAGACGATGGATCCACATATTAAAAAAATTTACCTGAAATGGAAAATTGTTTTCTCTAGTTTCCTTACAAGCCTTCTCTCAATGACCACTAGGACCTAGCCCAAGTAGCCGTACGGACATTGCCTCCATCTTAAACCTCTCTACTTTCCACGCCTCCTCTCAGGGTGGTGTGAGAAACGCTAGCCTCCAGCCACACCTCGACGGCTCCTCCACCGCTGTCCACCCAACCGCTTCCCCACCGCGTCGGCCCCCGTCGCTGAAAGGGATAAACAGCAGAAAATCCTACACCGTCGCCGTAGAGCAAGGAGGCCAGTGCTTCTACCTCCACGCCGCGCGCGCTCACTACTGTCCACCGGCAATATCCGGCTAGCGTCCGGCGCGCTCTCAGGTCCAATCTCGTGTGCGTCCATGGATGCAAGCAAGCTCCTTTGGTGGTGCCGCCTTCCATCTCTGTCCCCAACGTCCGCCTCCGCCTCCTCCCCGCACGCGCTCACCACCGTCCGACAGTGCCATATCCGGCCCGCGTCTGGCACGGTCTCCAGTTTGGGCTCGCGCGTGTCCAATGGACGCAAGCAAGCTCCTTTGGCGGCCCTACCTTTTGTCCATGTCCCTGGCATCCGCCTCCGTGTCCACCTCCAAGAAGAAGCAGACCAAATACAAAAACCCCAACCTTTGCATCCTAGTTTGCTAAAGAAAAGAAAGATTCTAGCTTTTGATGTGCGCAATGCAACTAGAACGATATGTTCACCATCTTCTTGTTTTCCTGAAATTTTAGGACCAGAGGATGCCCCACCCCATAAGTTATTATAGTAAATCCTGGAACTTTGGAACCAGATAATCTTGCCACTGTGGACAAGATCTTCCAGATCAGTGAGACTAAAATCTAACTTTTTTATTTGTGTTCCACTCTTTGCATTCTTTCAGCACCGCTTATGTTCCGCATAATTGGTCTCAAATTCCCTGCAACCAGTAAAAGTTGTAGGCAGATAGATTTGGGATGCATAGGTGACAGGATAGTTTCCTAGTTCTTGTGAAGATGCATCCTAACTGGACCTAATTCTCTTTTCCCAGTTCTCTCAAATATTCGACCTACTGGCAATCCTATCCATCTTCCGGAGTAACTTATCTATCTTCCACTTTGAGATTCGTGCAAGAAAAAATATTGAAGATACAGTTGAGGTTGACATCAGCGTGCTAGTTTGGGTATATTTTCTAGGTATGCTTAGTACTACTACCATTGATTTTCTATATGTTTTTTAGAGTCTTTTCTCCCATGCTGAAGTAAATATTTTTATTAAAACCTCATTATGTTCCACTTAGTGCAAAAAAGAGGGCAGTCACTGCATCATATTCTCCTATCATCAAGAAGGGAACCAATCCAATTTGTTTCTCCAAGTGAGGAAAGTAGCCCATTATGAGTTTTACTAATCATTCCGATGTTTGTTTTAGAGCAATGTCCATTTCGTCCCTCTAACATGTCCTGAAATTTGAACCCCCTGATATTTCGAGGGTGCTTGTTTTGGGGTTTGAGAACCAAAATAGACTTTACCCTACTTTTATAGAATTAACTCTTCATTATTTTTAGCGTAAATTAACTCTTACACTAGAATCTGACACAATTATGTTTGTTTTTGCTTGACTATAGTCCTCTCCCAAAGCAGTGTCATGGAAATGTTATGGTAATGAAATATGACTTCTCACATGTTCTTATTGGACAATCATTCTTTTTTCAAGATAACTCAGCAAAATATCTTTTTGCATATATGACGTAGATCAATATTAAGGAGGGGCATCAAGTGCTAACAGTGTATGAGAAGGTTATTTTTGGGGTGGGCTCGCATTATGCTAGAGTTAACCATAGAGGATTAAGCATTCAATATTGCATTGCCCGCCCCTTTGAGAAAGCTGATGAAGCAAGACGCATATATAGCCGATTGATCAGATGTAAACACCCCAATATTCTCCACCCTCTTGGTTTTTGGATATCAGATCCAAAAGTGAAATGGGGTAAGCAAGAGATGAAGGGGCAAATTGCTAATGAGAATCAGAAGGCTAAGATTGTTGAGGAGTGTTGTTCAAAGAGTGATCGAGATAAAAGGGAGGAGAAGAAGAAGGTTATTGAAGCATTTATTACTTTTCCTCTCATTGATGGTTCCTGATTGATGTGCCAAGAGAAGATATATTTGTGGTAGAAAAGGATGACAAACAATCTACTGCTTGCAGTTTCACATGTGAAGGCTCCAAAGTATTTTGGTAAGCAACTATTATCACGAGTACATGTTATATAGTAAAACAAATTACCCCTTATTTGGTTCTTCTTTTTTGTACTAAATATTCCCACTAATATGCTCATCTAATCGATTTCACAGTGATATTTTGGGCGCCGTGAAGCATATAAATGGTATGTATGAGCAGGTTGCCGGAACTAGTGGTGAATCTTCTTCTACCCCGAAACAACCATTCTCCCTATGCTCGATGAAATCTAACCCTAGAAGAATCATCTACAACAAACTAACAGATGGACAGTATAATGTTTCGTTGTGGGTGCACTTCTTCACCGAAGATCAAGAGCGGAAAAAATACAAAAGATGTATCTCCCTCATGAATACAAATTTGGATGAAATATGTAATATTAACTAAATCTATAATCTTCTATACAATTGTGGAATACTACGTAAAGTTTGTTAGAATAAACTTTTATATTTCATATGTTAAACAAAATAGATACATTCTATTTAATATTCACTCCAACCATTGTTCCTGCATTTGGCTTTCCCTTATGCATTTTTAGTCATTAATCTAGATAGATGAAGATGTACAACACATTTCTGTCATAAATATTTTTATGTATTCTAATTATTTTTTTCAAAATAGGATTGTGTTATTAATCTAGCTGTGCAGTTGTGCTGATATTCTACTAGTATAATATTTAGGTAATCTACCTATTTATACTATATTGAACAATGCATAAATGTCATGGCCAACAAAAGCATATACGAAAGCGAAGAGCAACTGCAATTACTTGTGCATTCGTCCATTTCAAGATTGTGCAAAGGTAATAAAGCATGCCAATGGACACTCTAAAAATCTTTACGCTACTAAGAAAATTCTGGAATGTTATATGAATCAAATAACTATATAATTCTTATGAGATAATATAAAAATCTTGCTACTTTTAGTGATGTCTCTAGATAAAAGATTCAATATATTGGAGATATTTTTATTGCTACACTAGTGTGTATGTATAAATATGATTATACGAGAGTATTAGTAAATGTGACATTTAGTGAGGTAAACTATAGTGTGAGTGAGCCCATGACATATGTTGAGATGTATTGCGTCATGTAAAGTTAGAAATATTACATAAACTCTTACATTGCAATGTATATCGAAACTATATGCTTCTATGTGTTTAACGTTGTTAGTCATAGTTAATAAAACTACATTGCAAAGTTAGAAATATTTTTATGTATTCTAGTTATTTTTTTCAAATTAGGATTGTGTTTTGAATCTAGCTGTGCAGTTGTGCTGATATTCAACTAGTATAACATTTAGGTAATCTACCTATTAATGCTTCTAAGATTTCCGGTACAAATCTTTATTTTAGGAAATAAATGTCCCTTACGAAACAACATGAGGATATGTGTACATTCTGAATAATTCTTCTATTTTTTTTAACATATCTCATGTCAAAATTTCAACACATCCAACAGCCAGTGAGATTTGATCAACTAACTGGGACACTGTTGCTACATTCTTGAGAAGCCTTTGGAAGAGCTTTGATGTTCAACCGAATGAGGAACTAAAATAGTTAGTCACCATGCTGAGTACGAAATTGCTTAAGGGTGAGGAAATAGTTAGTTGGTTAGTTGATTAGGAATGAAGGATGAAAGGATGGCTTAGACCCATTGTTTGTTTTCTTCTATTTAACAAAAGATGTGGCTAAGTAGTGATTAGCAAGATGATTGCATGATCTAAACAGCTATTATATGATACTAAATTATTGTTAAATTAAGGTGGGGATAATAAATACATCAGTTTAGTTAGTTAAAGGGTTGGTTTGCACCAATTGAAACATGGGGATGAATGTCACACTTTTGCAATAGTTCAAGGATGAAAAATACACTTTTTTCTTAATATTATATATAGATATTTGGATCTCTAAATTCATATATATCAAGTGAGAGAATTCAAGAATATTTGAATAAACATATTTTTTTTGAACCATATATCTTGTTTAGACTTCAATAGTTTATACTACATTGAACAATGCATAAATGTCATGACCAATAAAAACATATACGAAAGCGAAGAGAAACTACAATTACTTGTGCATTATGCCATTTCAAGATTGTGCAAAGGTAATAAAGCGTGCCAATGGACACTCTAAAAATCCTTACCCTACCGAGAAAATTCTAGAATGTTATTTGAATTAAATAACTATACAATTCTTACAAGATAACCTAAAAATATTATAGAGGTTGTTACTTTTAATGATGTCTCTAGACAAAAAATTCAATATATAGGAGATATTTTTATTGCTATCTCCAATTATCGGTATAATCATAGTCCAATCATAAACCTAGGTAACTTATTGTAACGATATGAGATTTAAACTGTGAATAAATTTAATTTGGAGTTCATTTGACAAATTACTAATCTAAGGTGCAATAACATTATTCCTAGTAAGGCATAAGACTATTTTCTTCACAATTGTGCATCTCCAATTCTACTCGATTTCGTGGAGTTCAACCAATCTTATGGCTTCAGCTTTCCTTGTCTATGCATACTCAGAATTTGGTGAAGGTTCTTTCATGGTTCACGAAATTTCCCAAAATTATCCCAACCATGACCATGAAATAGATTAAAGACAAAAAAAATTAATGATTGAAGGGTCGCAGTTGTACATCTCGTCGCTGGAAACTTAAAAGACCCATTCCCTTGTCGGCGATGGAGGACACCATCTCCGGTGGCACCGCACTGTAGAGAATGTTGAGTGCCATCATCTCCTCCTACGCATCGACGCCTCCGTGCTTGATAACGTGCTAGAGCGCCCTCAGCCTTCAGCTTCACCTTCATCAGCAGCGCCCAATCAGAGTAATTGGTCTTGGTGAGAGTGGGGTAGCTACTCCTGCCGTCCACCTCATGAATCCCCTGCTAGATCACGACGCCATCCCTGGAGGAGCCGTCGGCGAGCTTCTTCTCATCACCTATTAGCACCTCGGTTCGTAAACCGGCTCTAATGCCAACTGTCAGAAACATGCTGGAGAAACAACATCGATGGCGAGCTCACGGGCAAGAACACACACACGAACACAGAGGACCTAATTTGCGCTGTCAACTTGGTAGCTTTTCAAGAGTCTATTGCATTTCTAAGTAGACGATTACAAGGTAAGAAATTAGAGGCCCTCACAATCAGGCCCACTGTACAATCACTCAATTGCAAATTGCTAAATTAAGCTACTAGCTAAACTAGGAAAGCATAAATCTAGCACCCAAGGATTATTCTTAACAGCGACGTGGCCCCAGTGACGGCGAGGGTTGGTCGCAGATTAGACATGGGGATTGGCCACGGTGGGGACGTGGGGTGGGTTGGGGTGGTCGAGGAAGGATGGAGGGATAGAGGGGGTGAGGAATGGCGGTGGTTTGCGCAGGTGGCTGCTGGGTTGGTTATATTAAAAAAGGGGAGGATCGGACGGCTGGCCGAAATTTGCGGCTGTGGCCGAAATCTACACGTGCGTTTGAGAGGTCCGGTGCACGGCCGACGTGTGGTGAGGCATGTTGTCCATGACGCCGGTGATCACCAACGACACCTCGACGTGCTGAACCCTTGTCAACAGCTTCCGGTCAGCGTCAGCTCTTTGGTATGTCTGAGTGGCAGCCGCACCAAGCCCTGCTAGCCAGTCCACTGCACCAACGGGCCTGAATGCACATAGCAGCCTGCTCGCCGCCAGCCCAAATATGCTAGCAGCTCGTGGCACACCAGGCCTGTATCCAGTCCAACGCACCAATGGACCTGGCCCGCACATAGCCTGCTGGCCAGCCCAATATGCTGCGCTTGTCGCTGCGGTTGCTTCGGGGGATGGTTAGTCCCACCTCAAGCACTGGCGCACCTTAAATACGCGTCGCCTGGCACTGTCGAACTTACGAACACAATTGCATACTCCATCCATCTCTCAAAGAGTATCGTTTTAGGTTTGTCCTATTTTAAGTTTGATGAAATTTATAATGAAGAGTATCAATATTTATAATACTAAATAGGTATGCTACGGAAATATATTTCATAATGAATCTAATGAAACTTGCTAGACATCAAAAACATTAATATATTTTTATATAAACTTGATCAAACACAAGATGGTTTAACTTAGGACAGAACTAAAAACCACTCTTTGCGGATGGAGGAGTACGTCGTTACACATCTGAACTATCCATCCATCTGGCCGCTAGCGTGGGATTCTGGTCTATCCATCCGTGACCAGTTGCGGGCCGATGGTTTGGCGCGGGATTCCTTTGGGTTCCCCCAATGAATGGTCGAGCCTGATGTTGAGTCTCCAGCCCTTTCGGTCCAACCTTTTTTTCACTTATATTTTTTGTTTATCATATTTTTCTTTAGAGTTCCTTTTTAATTTTCATTTTTTAGTTTGTGTGGTCTGTTCTCAAGAAGCTCTCCTAAACTCTATGTCATGGTACATTGGACAATAGTTAGCTCCCGAAGCACCACTTCAAACAGCGCAATATATCAATTTCCCAAGTGATTTAATATTTTTTTTATTACACAGTCCATGGGCACCAACTTGAGGAAAGAATTGACCACTAGCAATGCACTGTAAACTTTGCATTGCACATGCGGCTGTTTCAGTCTTCTCTACGCATTGCCAACATGATATTGCCATTTTCTTGCACTATGACATCCTACTGTCATCTATGTCGTTTGGCCACACTACTCTACATGCTTCATTTGTACTGTTGGGAAACTGCCAGGAAAGGCTTGAAGGTCAGTATGAGCCCGATGACCTCTGTCAAATTCAGTAGCAGAAACACCATATGGTCTCCCGCATATACAGCATGTACATGAAAAATGCAAGGACCAATCAAATACCTCTTCCAGTCGGCACCCTCTATGGTGATTGTACTAGTGTCATATAGGAGTAACTATATTTATATACACTTGTTATATACATTAGAATGGTAGCATTTTCCATTAGGATGCTCCATACCTGGGAGAAATGCGGCATGTTGGCGCTTTTGTGCCCATGAGAATCACTACTGGAAAACTAACTATTAGTCCTGGTTGGTAGGTCTCAAATCTCTCAAAAAGTCATCCAGGATAAATTTTTCGAGACAAAAGGGCGTCTTTAGTTCCAGGTCATCCACCCAATACTAAGGACCCCCTTTAGTCCCGGACTAAAAAATTTTTTTAAAAAAAAGCCGCACGCTCACCCGCCGGCCGCCCGCGCCATGGCTGCTGGCGCTGGCCACCCTCGGCCCTCCACGGCATGGCCGCCGGTGCCGGCTGCCCTCACCCTGCATGCCATGGCCATCGGGTGCCGGCCACCCTCGCCCTCCTCGTGCGCTGCCGGGCGCCCCTACCATGTGGGCCAGCGGCTACCCTCATCCTCCATGAGCACCGCCGTCGCTAGCCAATCCACCCCACCGCCGGTCTTCAACGCGAGGTCGGGCGCCGCCACCTTGCCATGGGACGCGAGCGCGAGCACGCCCGATGCTGCCGCCCCCTGCTATGGGTGGAGAGGCAAGCGAGAGGAGGGAGAGGGAAGAGGAGAACAGGGAAGAAGGAAGGCCTGCACCCACCCACCGCCACCGCCCGCCAGCCTCCGCCCGCGCCCGCCACCCGTCCGCCCTCAAACGGTTCCGCCGTGCCGCCGCTCCGCCCGTGCCCACTCGCCCTGCCCTCACCTTGCTGCCGCTCCTCACTGCCAGTGAGGGGCGAGCAGAGGGGGAAGGGGAGGGGCAGCAGCTAGAGAGAGGAGGAGAGGAGGCTTCTGTGGTGTTGGGAGAGAGGATAAGGAAGGGTGGGCACTGTGCAGAGAGGATAAGGAGGAGGTAGAATTAAAGGGTGGGAGGCACTGCATGCGCGCATGGGAGGAGCGGTCTTTTGTCCCGGTTGGAAATTCCAACCGGGACTAAATCTTTTGTCCTGGCTGTAAATTTCCAACCGGGATAAAAGGGTGGGGCTTTTGTCCCGGTTGGAATTTCCAACCGGGACGAAAGGGGGGATGTCGCTGTCAGTTCTTTTCAACCGGGACTAAAGCTCCTCCCGTCGGTATCCTTTCGGTGCCTCATTTTGAGTTGGGATTAAAGCCACTTTAGTCAGGGGCCCAATGTTAACTGGGATAAAAGAAGTTGGATGGAAGGTCAGTTCTCTAGTAGTGAATCTGCATCCAGAGGTACGTGAGTCTCTTCTTCCAAATGCATGTATTGTTTGGATTGGTACATGCTTTCATTCTTATCAGGCAAAATGCAATCACTAAGCTAGGAATAATAGTTTAAACCAGCAAAATTTTCTCCACTAAGAATTGAGATAGCATTTTATGAACAACAAGAATGCAAAGAAGCACCGGCTATACGTACATAGTGCCGGCTCCAGCTGGAGCAAAAGCCTTCGACAAAGACATTGTTGTTGTAGCTATTCCATTTGCAGCACCCCTTTGTTCTTGTGGCTATGAATAGCATTCAATTCAGATATTATATTTATTTATGATCTTGGCGTACTAACGAATACAAATCAATTCTTGTTAGGATATTGGATAATAAATAAATTGAAAAGACATAAGTTGATACATACCACAGCGTATCTGATCAAGATACTCACATTTGTATTCTCCAAGATAGATATTTGAATAAATTGCAAAGACGTAAACTAATATAACCATCATTTTATTTCTCGTAAATTTCTAATGCTATATATGAGCGTACCTATTTAACCCTGCATAGTAGTGGTAAGTGTGGTGATATATTTTAACTATCATCATGTAACAGCCCGTAGCCGCCGGCGAGATCAACTTCGGGACGTGAGCAGATCACAGGAACACAGAAGGATCTCGGGTAACTTGAAGAGGAAGATGAACTTCCTTTTTCCTCTCTATTTCTGAATTTCTTTCCTTCCCTTCACGATATGCTTTGCTCTTCTTTTGTAGTATTGACCTTGGCTATTGGGCTGGACTAAAGTAAATGGGCTTGACAGTCTTTGGCTTCTTTTGGTCCACATCTGGGTCATGACACATCATAAAGTACTTACTGCAAAAATACTTTTTAGCATTGCTGCAATGTAGAGTGGCACACCGAGTCTTATTGCTGCATGAAGGGATAAGCAGCAATTATTGGTATAGACAGTGCCTGCGATGCTCAAGGTCAATTGTTAAGAACTATATATATTTTTGAGAAAAGAGGTACATTCATTATTGCCACTTGACTGTGATAAATCTTACCAAGAAAACTAGCATAGAATCCAATATCTTCTTCTCTTTGAGCAACATGTAGGTCTCTTATCTGTTTTAGAAATCAGCGGTTTTATTTGCAACAAAGCACATACTTCATTCAGAGGAAGAGAATATGTGAATAGAATGGCATGGCAGCTTACCATAAAGTACAAAAACGGGAACAAGGATGTTATTGGCGGAGCTGAGAAAGGACAAGAGAAGTGATATATATTGAGATATCAGTTACATGAGTACATAACGTTTCAGAAGAAGCATCTACATAGCTGGCATAGCCGGTCGAGAAGGAAGAATGTCCAGCAATAGAAAAACAGAGAAGCAATGATATCCGATCCAAATCCAACAAGAGTTGCAGTAAAATAAGACCATCCGTGGAGATGGAGCGATTAAGAAATGGAGGAGCTAGTAGCATGCCGTAGCATCAGCATGTACGTTGGCCACATAGACGATGATGTATGTACGTACCCGAGGCGAAGGTGGTAATGCCGACAAAGAGCAGGTCCTTGTAGGGAACGCCCTTGCCGCTCTCTTTCTTCTTGTCCATGGCGCAGCCGGGACACCCCTCGTAGCACATCTTCGCCAGCGACCACGCCGATGGCGGCGGCAGCTCCCCCATTTCAGCTTGGCACGGTAAGAACAGAGGATGAGAAGAGACAGAGAAAGGCTAGCTGAAGGATCTCGTGTCTAATGTTCTAAGAGGAAAGATAAATCAAATGTTTCCATAGAGAAGGTTGAATGTAACATAACGATGATGCGTGTCGTGTGACGAGTGGCGAACAAGGACATGGAAACAACTTGACGACAACATGGCGCCCAAGGAGGTGAGGAAACGAGGTTGGAGACCTTCTAGCTGGTCCTGTTATATTCCTCAAAACAAATTAGTCTCACATATAGTTGAAACTGGACCTTTTTAAATCGAGCATAGCATTTGTTCTGAAGTACTTGTACTGAGGTTGGAAATCTCGGTGGGAACCGGGAACTAGAGATAACGTGTGGCTGTACACCCCAACCATCTAGGTTTTTGTCTTCAACTCGAATTAGAGTGCTTATTGAGTTTTAATGAAAACTGTTCAATTTCTCCTATGTTGGATCTCATATTTGATATATGTAGTAAGTAGTAACTTATGATAAACAATTAAGTATCGACTACAATCATTACCACAAATTCTCATAAGAAAGTAGCTTAGCTTTGAACATAAAAGAAGGGTATGACTACAATCATACGTGGACTACTTTTAATTCATAATAATTGTATCTATTTGTTATACTCTATCCATTCTTGAATGTTTGACATTGTTAGTTCAATTTAAAACATATAAGAACGGAATTACTATGTGCATTTCAGCACACCGGCACATATCTTTTGGCTTAACATATTCATCCATGAAGGTCGGTCCATAATACATATACTAGGTAATATTTCTTTTTTGACCCTGGGAAATGATTTATGCCTATTTATTCTTAGCAGTTTTATCAGCTAGCCCTTAAAAAATACTTTAACGAATTGTGTTTGGGTGTCGCACGAGGTCAGTTAGAATGGTGCTATCTACTAATTGCCAGTGCGGTTGATAAGTCCCCTTCATCAAAGCAAGAAAAATACTGAAAGTAACTGACTCTTGATTCACTGCAGGATTAATAAATTGGATTTGTTTTTTCATTAGCGCATAGAAGAAAATAAAAATGCCAGACCTAGGCTCAATATAGCTAATAAGAAATTCGGTATTCAGAATTAATTACAGGAATTGTATCATTAGGGATCAAACGGAAAGCGACACACACTACAACTAAAATATAAAAAACTCGGTAGCTCAACGCAAGGAAGTGCTAAATGATTAATAACGATATGTACACTTGTCATAAGATATATGTGAGGCGCAGTTTAACGCTTACAAGCACAACTTTGTGATGAAAATTAAATTGCCTTCTGCGACTCCGGCAACGGCGAAGCAACGACGACGGCGCAGCTCATGGAGATCGCCAAGGTCGACGACCTCCGCGGGGTGGAGCCCGGCACGCCGGGGTGAGCGCGGGCCAGGGCCGCGGTGACGGCGTGCATGGGCGCTCACGGCTACGTTCTGGTCGCGCACGACGCGCTCGGCACGGAGCCCCGGCGGCGCGCGCTGTTCGGCCGCGCCTTGCCGGAGCTCTTCGCGCTCCCGTTTGAAGCCAAGAAGCGCAGCGGCCTCTTCTGCAACGGCCCGCACCGATGCTATGAGGGGCAGGTCCCCGCCGTGGCCCTGGAGACCCTCCCCATCCCGGACGCCGCCGAGCCCGGCCGCGTCCGCGACCTCGCCGGCCGCCTCTGGCCCCAGGGCAACCCTGATTTCTGGTAAGATATATCAATACGGTCCATGTCTTGTGTCTTGTTAGTGATGGAGAGAGATTGATTGGTCAACACCATGGTGCTATTTCCAGTGACGTCATCGTGTCGTTCGCCAAGGATGCGCTGGAGCTGGAGGAGACGGTATAAAGGATGACGCTGGAGGGCCTGGGCGCACGCGAGGAGAGCATCGCCTCGCAACTCGGCTCGCAGTCCCACTTCGTCCGGGTCACGCTCTACGGGACGGGGACGCATCCCGACGGCGAGGACACCGGCGGCGTGTCCCTGGCCCTGCACGCGCACCGCGACGAGCACATGACCACGGTGATCGCGCAGCACGAGGTGGGCGGCCTCGAGGTGCAGGCCGCGGACGGGCGGTGGCACGCCGTCCCTCCCGAGCCGGGCACCTTCGTCCTCATGGCCGGCGACCAGTTCACGGTCGTGACTAACGGGCGGGTGCCGGCGTGCGTCCACCGCGTGAGGACGCTACCGGGCGGGTGCCGGTGTGCGTCCACCGCGTGAGGACGCCGCCGGGCGGCCGCGAGCGCTTCTCGGTTCTGCTCTTCAGACGCCGCAAGGGCAAGGGCGAGGCCGCCGTGCTGAACGCCATGGACGAGCTCGTTGACGAGGACCACCCACTGATGTACAGACCCTGCAACCACGAGGAGTACAGGGCGTTCCGTTACTCGGAGGAAGGGCGCAGGTTGTGCGAGCGCGATCCGCTCAAGGCTTTCTGCGGGGTGGAGAAAGATGAATCCATGGAATGACCACTCGCCCACCACACCAGCTTACTTAAGCTTTTCCAAAGGTGTCTGCCAGTCAACTTGTATCCCAGATATCTAATAATAATACAATGTGCAATTCAGAGATCATCAGGTGATTGTTGTATGAAAAAGTATAGCTTCTATTTATGAATTTAATTGTATCTGGTGGCTATCATTGCGTGGAACATCATTATTTAATTGTACCACAAATACTGAAAAAGTGAAAATAACTCTCAAAAGAAGTTTAACGCTTGGTTTGCTTGTTTGAACAAAAAAATGAGTAGTAGAAAACAGTCTGATCGATGGATGTTGGTGGACACCTAAGAATGGTATGCAACACGTATATTTGTAAATTGTTAACCATGTTTGTGTTTTTTGGTTAGTTGTCTGAACACACACAAAGGCTATTGGGAACCGGACCTTGCCTCACATTGATTGAGTCAGAATCTCCCGGACCTTGCCTCACATTGATTGAGTCAGAATCTCCCGACATGTTATCTTGAACGAGTCCACCACGTTCCTTTCTCTTTTTTCAGCTGAATCTGGCAGGTTAACTGCTGGTTGTACTGATGGAGAAGGTAAAATGCAGAAGAAACAACATTATTTACAATGACACATGAGATATGTTTAGCTAACTAAATGCAAACGAAGCAACCTAGATACATGCATGCGTTCCTTCGTGCTAACCCCTCACACAGACCGCCTCTAACTTGGCATCCGCCGATCCCGGCAGGTCGCCACCAACATAGCGAGGAGAAGCACCAGTATGGCAACCACCACCATAGAAATAATAGCCATCATCCAAACCTCCAACACCAACCTTGTAAACCACAACATTAGCCGCCATGAGATAAGGTCTCCTATGTGAAGTCTCTAAAGAGGGAAGCGCACCAACATCGAGCGCACCTGCTCCAGATACAGGCTGCACCCAACGGGCCATTCTCCTAGGTCAGTCTCACCTCCGCCCATAACCGGGGGTACAACGAACACACACACAACACTTGCTATTGGAGGCATGAAAACACATGATGCTTTAGTTTTCAAACAAAGATTATTTAATGTATAATTAAACAGTCTATTATTTTAACCTTTCAATTTGTGGGCATCCCAAGTGATAGGATCAATGGGATCCTTTCGTCTGCCATAATTTGGGCAAGGAATTTTTAATTAGTGTCACTCTACAAAATATTGGACTTCCTAACACAACAGACACAGTGCTCCTCAATGACACAACACACACGGTGCTCCCCAATGAAACGAGTTAGACAAGACAACTCAGCCAAGACCAGGAGTCACTTATTAGTTTGAAACAGACTTTAGGTAAGTGGTTCTGCTAGTTCATCTGGTTAGAGCAAAGGACTTCAAGTCCTTTTTAGCTTGTTTTAGTAGGAAGAGCAAGGGGCATTGCCCTTGAAATCCTTAGGTGGTTTGAACCCACATCTCAGCATCTTTTTTTTTTATGCCACTCTGTGGGCAAGGAGCACCGCAAGGAGAGCAAGAGAATGAAGTGGCTATGGTGATGTTGGAATTTGCACATATTTAGTGATGAGTCCACTAGTTTCTTTGATTCGATTCAGTGTTCCTTTTCCATTTGCTTCCAATAGTTCGATCTGTCCAGAAAAATTGTCGGCCTAGAATTGTGGTTCAGATCGCTTTGATGATGCCAAAAGTCGTTCCAATATATGATTTTATCTATCTCCTATTTTATTTATTATCTCTAATCCAGAAGTCACCTTTTCTTTCACATATTCGCAAAAATGAGAAAAAAAAAAACCACAATAAATAAAAAAATGAAATATCAGACATTCGAAAATAGAGCAATCCCAATAGAAATATATTGGTATCAGCCAGGAATTGATAAGTCAAATCGGCATTAACAAACCACGCATAATCATGACTTCACATATTTCATCGTGGCACCAACAGCTATATAGCTACTAATAGTATGTATGGCTGATCATAACCACGAATGATGTCTAGTGCCTAGCTAGAATCTTATTGGTATTTTTATATTCGGTATTTTTAGTCTTACCATTACTAATTAAAAAGAAATTTTTGGAGCCTCCACGATATTTATCATGAGACACGCTAGAAAAAAAAAAGATTCACAAAAATCCTAAACATTTTAGCCATGAATATGGCAGACCGTCGTAGCCATTGGATCTCATATCTGTTTTCTATAAAAGTTACCCACATTTTTATTGTGAAAATACTCTAACCCTAATTTACCACATATGCCATTATGAAGAATAATATAAACCGCTTAATTTGCCTCTAAATTATACATCTTCCACGTTTCAAGATGACATAAAGGTAACTCATAAATATGTATCTAACTTGCCTAGGTATGTCATTAAAAAAGTGTAGAAGTGTCATTGTATATATGCTTCTAAATTTCTAACTACTGCCATTGTTAATAATATAGAAAAGCTACGTGTCACTATGCAGGGAGCATATCGATGTGCACAGCAAAACATAAAGGTTAAGTTAAGGTTTTAACTAAACATATGCCAAAAGAATGTTGATGTATGCAAAAGGAAAATAAAACAAAGAATGAGGATGCAAATGACTATAGAACACTGCTTAGTTTTGATCGCTTAATGCATGGACCATTGTTTTTCATTTTCTACATAGGATATCATGTCCTCTGTCACCCTATAAAATTTGAACTTAAAACTCAACTTCCACGCCGAGAAAAAATAGTTAAATCTCATTAAGGTGTAGGTCAGACCAATTGAAATAGCTTGTGAGATTAAATTAAGCTGAATTTTCGTTCGTGGGATAAAGCTAACAAAGCGCACAAATTTTAATGATTTTTAATTTGTAGTCAGCGTAAATCTAACAAAGTTCCAATGGAAGTTTGGAAATATGAAGCTTCGCGGAAGTACCTTTTGTTGTAACAAAATTAACTTGCACTTGTTACATGACTAGCAACCTGCAGTATATTTTTCTCGAATATACATGCATGAGTATCAGCGCAGGATGAGCGCTGCGGTGGTCCGGTCGATCGAGCAGCAGGAGGATGGATCGGTCAGGCTTTGCTTGCTTGAGCAGCTAAAGGCTAGCTAGGGCATGGCGCGCTGCAGACAGTGGACAATAGCGAGAGATGGGTCCCTTGGCTTCTTGCAGTTTCAGTGCGAGGACACTGGAGCTTCAATGGAGATCAGAGACGGCACGACCGAAAACGGAAGGCTAGCTCAACGCACGAAAAACCCACATGGCGTCACATGCGTCGTTTTTACCATCCATGCACCCGGTTAAATTACAAAGCCCCGGAACAGCCTGACACAGCATTCTTTGCAGGTCCATATGGCGAGGTTTTGTTGACTTGGAGCTCCTCAGCTCAGCGCTGTCCTAGGGTACAGTACGATGGTGTTCGACTTCGATCAAGCCCCTCCAACTCGTTTAACTTTATCTCATCAAGTGATCAACCCTTTTTTTTAAAAAAAAATTAAGTGATAACCAACCCTTAATTAGTTTCATGTGGTGAACTCATGATGCTACTCGTGCTGCTGAAAACCCGCCACTAGCTAGGGACGAAAAATGCCTAGTTATTATTCAGAAAAAGAAACCCATCTACACAAAAGAAAAATGATTCCATCCTAAATATTTTAGTGCAGTCAAATTAAAACAAATAGTGGGGAGGACTGTTTGAGATACATGCGACATTCCTGTTGGCGAGTCTTCTCCGCCACCTGCATCCAACCGTTGCTTTTGCCGTCGTGCCATAGCACCGATTACCCAACCTCGTCATCTCGGGCACACACTTCACTAATCAAATTACCTATGAGCCCTCTCCACCAACAGTCGACCGCTGGCGCCTTCGCTGCCTTGCCTCAACACCGACCACCCGCCAACGACATCATTCGAGCTGCCACCCATGGGCCTCCCTTCTAACCCCAGAGCTCCTAAAATCCAACGTAACTGTCTTCTCTTCTTCCACATCGCCACAAAATCGAGCACTTGGAGTGAGTGATAGTGGAATTGGAATTCTACAAAAGGAACTGTGATGGTTAGAGAAACACAGCAGTAAAACAATGGATGCTTGCATTGCAGGGTGGAATCAAAGAACCCAACCACATTGGTGCCTAAGACGATGGATCCACATATTAAAAAATTTATCTGAAATGGAAAATTGTTTTCTCTAGTTCCCTTACAAGCCTTGTCTCACTGACCACTGGGACCCAGCCCAAGTAGCCGTACGAACACTGCCTCCATCTTAAACCTCTCTACTTTCCACGCCTCCTCTCAGGGTGGTGTGAGAAACGCTAGCCTCCAGCCACACCTCGACGGCTCCTCCGTCGCTGTCCACCCAACCGCTTCCCCACCTCGTCGGGCCCCATCACTGAAAGGGATCAACAGCAGAAAATCCTACAGCGTCGCCGTAGAACAAGGAGGCCAGTGCTTCTACCTCCACACTGCGCGCGCTCACCACTGTCCGCCGGCAACATCCGGCTAGCGTTCAGCGCGCTCTCGGGTCCATACTCGCGCGCGTCCATGGATGCAAGCAAGCTCCTTTGGTGGTGCCGCCTTCCATCTCTGTCCCCGACGTCCGCCTCCACCTCCTTCCCGCACGCGCTCACCACCGTCCAACGGTGCCATATCCGGCCCGCGTCTGACACGGTCTCCAATTTGGGCTCGCGCGTGTCCATGGACGCAAGCAAGCTCCTTTGGCGGCCCTGCCTTTCGTCCACGTCCTTGGCATCTGCCTCCGCGTCCACCTCCAAGAAGAAGCAGACCAAATACTAAAAACCCCAACCTTTGCATCTTAGTTTGCTAAAGAAAAGAAAGATTCTAGCTTTTGTTGCGCGCAATGCAACTAGAATGATATGTTCGCCATCTTCTTGTTTTCCTGAAATTTTAGGACCAGTGGATGCCACCCCCCCCCCCATGAGCTATTATAGTAAATCCTGGAACTTTGGAACCAGATAATCTTGCCATTGTGGACAAGATCTTCTTGATCAGTGAGACCAAAATCTGACTTTTTTAGTTGTGTTCCACTCTTTGCATTCTTTCAGCACCGCTTATGTTCCGCATAATTGGTCTCAAATTCCCTGCAACCAGTAAAAGTTGTAGGCAGATAGATTTGGGATGCAGAGGTGACAGGATAGTTTCCTAGTTCTTGTGAAGATGCATACTAACATGACCTAATTCTCTTTTCCCAGTTCTCTCAAATAGTCGACCTACTGGCAATCCTATCCATCTTCCAGAAGGGAGTAACTTATCTATCTTCCACTTTGAGATTCGTGCAAGAAAAAATATTGAAGATATAGTTGAGGCTGATATCAGCGTGCTAGTTTTGTTACCAAGGGGTATATTTTCTAGGTACGGTAGTACTACTACCATTGATTTTCTATATGTTTTTAGAGTCTTTTCCCCCATGCTGAAGTAAATATTTTTATTAAAACCTCATTATGTTCCACTTAGTGCACGAAAAGAGAGCAATCACTACATCATATTCTCCTATCATCAAGAAGGGAACCAATCAAATTTGTTTCTCCAAGTGAGGAAAGCAGCCCATTATGAGTTTTACTAATATGTTTGTTTTAGAGCAATGTCCATTTTGTCCCTCTAACATGTCTTGAAATTTGAACGCCCTGATATTTCCAGGGTGCTTGTTTTGGGGTTTGAGAACCAAAATAGACTTTACCCTACTTTTATAAAATTAACTCTTCATTATTTTTAGCGTAAATTAACTCTTACACTAGAATCTGACACAATTATGTTTGTTTTTGCTTGACTATACTCCTCTCCCAAAGCAGTGTCATGGAAATGTTATGGTAATAAAATATGACTTCTCACATGTTCTTATTGGACAATCATTCTTTTTTCAAGATAACTCGGCAAAATATCTTTTTGCATATATGACGTAGATCAATATTAAGTGCTAACAGTGTATGAGAAGGTTATTTTTGGGGTGGGCTCGCATTATGCTAGAGTTAACCATAGAGGATTAAGCATTCAATATTGCAGTGCCCGCCCCTTTGAGAAAGCTGATGAAGCAAGACGCATATATAGCCGATTGATCAGATGTAAACACCCCAATATTCTCCACCCTCTTGGTTTTTTGTTATCAGATCCAAAAGTGAAATGGGGTAAGCAAGAGATGAAGGGGCAAATTGCTAATGAGAATCAGAAGGCTAAGATTGTTGAGGAGTGTCGTTCAAAGAGTGATCGAGATAAAAGGGAGGAGAAGAAGAAGGTTATTGAAGCATTCATTACTTTTCCTCTCATTGATGGTTCCCTGATTGATGTGCCAAGAGAAGATATATTTGTGGTAGAAAAGGATGACAAACAATCTACTGCTTGCAGTTTCACATGTGAAGGCTCCAAAGTATTTTGGTAAGCAACTATTATCATGAGTATATGTTATATAGTAAAAAAAATTACCCCTTGTTTGGTTCTTCTTTTTTGTACTGAATATTCCCACTAATATGCTCATCTAATCGATTTCACACTATTATTTAGGGCGTCGTGAAGCATATAAATGGTATGTATGAGCAGGTTGCCGGAACTAGTGGTGAATCTTCTACAGCAAACTAACAGATGTACAGTATAATGTTTCGTTATGGGTGCACTTCTTCACCGAAGATCAAGAGCGGAAAAAATACAAAAGATGTATCTCCCTCATGAATACAAATTTGGATGAAATATGTAATATTAACTAAATCTATAATCTTCTATACAATTGTGGAACACTACGTAAAGTTTGTTAGAATACACTTTTATATTTCATATGTTAAACAAAATAGATACATTCTATTTAATATTCACTCCAACCATTGTTCCTGCATTTGGCTTTCCCTTATGCATTTTTAGTCATTAATCTAGATAGATGAAGATGTACAACACGTTTCTGTCATAAATATTTTTATGCATTCTAATTATTTTTTTCAAAATAGGATTGTGTTATTAATCTAGCTATGCAGTTGTGCTTATATTCTACTAGTATAACATTTAGGTAATCTACCTATTTATACTATATTGAACAATGCATAAATGTCATGACCAACAAAAGCATATACGAAAGTGAAGAGCAACTGCAATTACTTGTGCATTCGTCCATTTCAAGATTGTGCAAAGATAATAAAGCATGCCAATGGACACTATAAAAATCTTTACGCTACTAAGAAAATTCTAGAACGTTATTCTTACAAGATAATATAAAAATCTTGTTACTTTTAGTGATGTCTCTAGATAAAAGATTCAATATATAGGAGATATTTTTATTGCTACATTAGTGTGTATGTATAAATATGATTATACGAGATTATCACTAAATGTGACATTTAGTGAGGAAAACTATAGTGTGAGTGAGCCCATGACATATGTTGAGATGTATTGCGTCATGTAAAGTTAGAAATATTACATAAACTCTTACATTGCAATGTATATCGAGACTATATGCTTCTATGTGTTTAACGTTGTCAGTGATTGTTAATAAAACTACATTGCAAAGTTAGAAATATTTTTATGTATTCTAATTATTTTTTTCAAAATAGCTGTGCAGTTGTGCTGATATTCAACTAGTATAACATTTAGGTAATCTACCTATTTATACTTCTAAGACTTCCGGTACAAATCTTTATTTTAGGAAATAAATATCCCTTACTAAACAACATGAGGATACGTGTAGATTCTGAATAATTCTTCTATTTTTTTGTAACATATCTCATGTCAGAATTTCAACAGATCTAACAGCCATTGAGATTTGATCAGCTAACTGGGACACTGTTGCTACATTCTTGAGAAGCCTTTGGAAAAATTTTGATGTTCAACCGAATGAGGAACTAAAATAGTTAGTCACCATGCTGAGCACCAAATTGCTTAAGGGTGAGGAAACAGTCAGTTGGTTAGTTGATTAGGAATGAAGGATGAAAGGATGGCTTAGACCCATTGTTTGTTTTCTTCTATTTAACAAAAGATGTGGCTAAGTAGTGATTAGCAAGATGATTGCATGATCTCAACAGCTATTATATGATACTAAATTATTGTTAAATTAAGGTGGGGATAATAAATACATCAGTTTAGTTAGTTAAAGGGTTGGTTTGCACCAATTGAAACATGGGGGATGAATGTCACTTTTTTGCAATAGTTCAGGGATGAAAAATACACTTTTTTCTTAATATTATACATAGATATTTGGATCTCTAAATTCATATATATCAAGTGAGAGCATTCAAGAAAATATTTGAATAAACATATTTCTTTGAACCATATATCTTGTTTAGACTTTAATAGTTTATACTACATTGAACAATGCATAAATGTCATGACCAACAAAAACATATACGAAAGCTAAGAGAAACTACAATTACTTGTGCATTCTGCCATTTCAAGATTGTGCAAAGGTAATAAAGCATACCAATGGACACTCTAAAAATCCTTACCCTACCGAGAAAATTCTTGAATGTTATTTGAATCAAATAACTATATAATTCTTACAAGATAATATAAAAATCTTAAAGAGCTTGTTACTTTTAACGATGTCTCTAGACAAAAGATTAAATATATAGGAGATATTTCTATTGCTACCTTAGTGTGTATGTATAAATATGATTATACGAGGGTATTAGTAAATGTGGCATTTAGTGAGGTAACTATAGTGTGAGTGAGCCCATAACATATGTTGAGATGTATCGCATCATGTAAAGTTAGAAAGATTACATAAACTTTTACATTGCAATGTATATCGAGACTATACGCTTCTATGTGTTTAACGTTGTTAGTTTATTAATAGATAGTGAATAAACTTTATTTTCATTTGAAAGTTTATAAGTTTGATTGGAAATAATGTAGTATAGTGATATATGTTTTGGAACAAAACATAAATGTTATGTGCATCCATTTCTAAAATCCTGTGTGTGCGAGAGGTTTCATCCTTGTTTTCAGCCAATCCTGTGGGTCAAAGCGAGCACGATTCTGTGCTCCAAATCCATGAATGTTTGAGCCATTGCAGTGCTAATCAAAGCATACCCTATCTCCAACTATCGGTATAATCATAGTCCAATCATAAACCTAGGTAACTTATAGTAATGATACGAGATTTAAAGTGTGAATAAATTTAATTTGGAGTTCATTTGATAAATTAGTAATCTAAGGTGCAATAATATTATTACTAGGCATAAGACTATTTTCTTCTCAATTGTGCATCTCCAATTCTGCTCGATTTCATAGAGTTCAACCAATCTTATGGCTTCAGCTTTCCTTGTCTATGTAACTCACAATTTGGTGAAGGCTCTTTCATGGTTCACAAAATTTCCCAAAATTATCCCAACCATGACCATGAAATAGATTAAAGACAAAAAAATTAATGATTCAATTCATATGTAGTAATCACTGTTAGTGCGATATAGGCCCCATTTGGTAGCTCCGGCTCCTGCCAAAACAGTTCTGGATCCAGCTCCTTTGGTGGAGTGGCTTTTCTAGTGGAGCTGAAGCCGTTTTGCAAAACGTTTGATACTCAATGGCAATATGTGTAATTTTTTGATCACTTAATGCTTGGAGAGAGAGGAGAAGCTGGTAAAGATACTTTTTTGGCTCCTCCTCTCTAGTGTAAGCCATTTTGCGGCTTCTTCTCAGATTTTGGTGGTGGAATTGCCCCTTTGGTAGGGCTTAATAAAAAGCTGGTGGAGAAGCACTTTAAGAAACCTTACCAAATGGGCCATAGATAGATGTGTTTTTTGCAATATTCCCACCCAGTTCAGTGTGGGATCGTAGCCACCTGCCTGTTCTGTTATATTCGACATGCGAAACGTACATGTGGTGTGTAGGGTAGAGAAAGCTAAATTCTTGGATCGATCGAGCTGATTCCGTGTGTGTGGGATTGTGAGAAAAAAAAGAAAAGGAAAGGAAATTCACGCGGTCCGATTGGAATTCAACGTTGACTGGCGGGGCCCGAATGATTGTGATTTCTAAGAGCCACGCCATTTATTGAAAAGTTGGAGGTCCATGTAAGTGCGATGTTAAATTTTTCAATGTACCTTTTGTACAATACACTCGCCGCCGCTGGCAGCCTCTCCTCCCCCGTCGCGGACATCGCTCGAGCCACCTCCAGCACTCGCCGGCCCCAGGACTGACTGTTCTCTTTCTCTCCTGCAGCACAGCAGCAAGCTCAGTTCGCGCGATGACCAACCACGCAACAAGCCAAGAGACAACAGCAGACCATGACCGTGCTAACCCAACCAGCATCAACACTAGGCCAAGTGCTCGATTCAGCCATCTTCCACCAGTACGCATGCATGTTCAACACAACCTTATTACTCTCCCGTTTTTTTTTTCCATTCGAAGTTTGTTCATGCTTTGCTTGGTATGTATATAGATACAATTTCTGTACTTTGGCTGCTGCCTGACTTGTTTAATCCACGGTTGCGATACTTTCTTCCTAGGACATCTTCCTGACTGGTTTAATCCACGGTTGCTGCACCATATCTTCTGTTATATTTGACATGCGAAACGTACATGTGGTGTGTAGGGTAGAGAAAGCTAAATTCTTGGATCGATCGAGCTGATTCCGTGTGTGTGGGATTGTGAGAAAAAAAAAGAAAAGGAAAGGAAATTCACGCGGTCCGATTGGAATTCAACGTTGACTGGCGGGTCTTTAGTCAGTCTTGTTTCTAAGAGCCACGCCATTTATTGAAAAGTTGGAGGTCCATGTAAGTGCGATGTTAAATTTTTCAATGTACCTTTTGTACAATATCCTCCATACTTTTAGCTATTTTACTCGGATCAGTTTTCATAGTTCAAAATTGAAGCGTTACACAATACTTGTTTACCAAGGGTCTGGGGTACTTAAAATTACACAAAATTGCGAGTGTTCATGAGAACTTTCATCAATTGTATGTTTTTTGTATCTAAGAATTTTTTTCTGGAGAACATTTTGGAGTAACTATAGTTGACAAGAAAATAGACACAAAATCGTGGGTTCGCGCTGCATCATATGGTGAATATTAGAACAAATGAATCCGGTTGCTACAGTTTTTTCAGTACTACCGTTGGCTTAACTAATCTATGGATAACACGTGTTGTTTAGGCTTGCAGTTTTCTGGCTCTGGGTTATGATTGGCAGAAGTGGGGGACTGTGCAGGAAAGACCTTGGGCAATGTAAATATAATTATTTGAAGGACATATGGATCACAGGATTCAAAGCGGCAAGAGGGCAACTCGACTTTCTTATGCTTGTTGTTGAAAATGCACCTGCACTGGAGGTTGTTTTAGTAGAAATAGGCCCATATCGACCTTATTTACATGGAGCCACTGGACCACGCATCGAGAAAGCTATGAAAATTGTGAGAACTTGCCTGAGTGCAGTACTCCCGCAGAATGTCATGTTTGATGTTAAAGAGTAAAAAGCCTCCTAGTAAAAGTGAAGCTTGTATACTATTGCTTGTTTCTGTGTAGTAATGTTGTTAGTTCATCTGCTGATTAGTGTTTTTTCAGCACTCAAATATATGGATTTAATTCCCATCAACACAACTGGTTTATTTGAACAACTCTGCAAATAGTTCAGAATCGAATGTAACGACATGTTTGTATTATTGTATATGCGGTTAGGATATGGCTTGGATGGCCTACAGTAATCAAGTGACATGATCGATTGGCCGATCGGACCGTGCTACAATATGGATCTCGTCGTTGCTCGCATGGTGTTGCATGCCTTGCCGGAGGCATGCATAGAAATTAAATGGATCGAGCCCCCACAAAAAAAAGGACCCCAACATAATCGTCTCTCATGCACGCATGTCTCGTGTGCCGTGATCGACGTGAGAATTTACAAAATTAGAATAGGTAAATAGAATATAATTATGGCAAGATAGATAAACGAACACCATGGATATAGATAACATATACTTCATCTCGGATACAAATGGTTTTACCGTAGTATCTATACCCCATATTTTTTGCCTTGCCTTTGCGTTCATGCTATATAACTAAGTGGCAAGCTTTGGCATGCATAGTATATACTATATCTAATATACTCCATCCGTTATGAATTATTTATCATTTCAACTTTGTCCTAAAAGAGACGTCTTTAATTTTGATCAAATTATAATATATATATATATATGAGTTTCTACAAAACTAATTACCACCTAGTACATATTTTTCATGGTGGAATGATGCCCCTCGCTTTGATGACGCCGATATTTTTGTATCAAACTTTTTTCACTGTGTAATTCTGTATGTGCTGCCATTCTCTCGCGATCTTTCTGGCACTAGTCTTTTTCGAGAGGTTTTGGCACTAGTCAGTCTCCAGCCTTCGTCTGTCACATTAATAGACCATGACGTGCTGCGAGCCTGACTGCATCAGTGCAGCACTACTGGTAGGTCGAGCTGGATGGATGTTAGGCCAGCCGGCGAATTACACGCACGCAAGCAGATTGCCTGGGTGCTGTCGCCGACGCCGGCCTGGATGGACGGTAAGGCCGCCGGGATGTGCGCTCGTGCCAGGGAGCTGCACGCGCTCCCCGAGCCGAGACACTGCAACCGCCTGCTAAGGCTTCAAGTGGAGCGCCGGCGCTGGGAGGACGCCCGCAAGCTGTATGACGAAATGCTCGCCCAGGAGCGCGGCGCGGATAACTACGGTACGTACGTCATGGTCCGAGGGCTGTGCTCGGAAGGGCGGGTGGAGGAGGGGAGGAAGCTGATTGAGGCGAAGCGAGGAGCTGGGTGCATTCCATACGCCGTGTTCGACAACATATGTGTTGATTGATGGGCATTGCTGCTATTGGGCGATATGGAGGCACAGGGGTTCTTGCCAACAGTGGTGAACTGACTCCGGTGGAAAGGTGATCTGGGGAAAGGTTTGGGAGCCAGCAGCGCAAGCAATGGCTGTTTTCAAGCAAATGCTTGCAAGCCTACTACTTTGGTTTGATATCAGCGTTTTACTGGGAAGGTGATGTTCAACCAAATCAATTTTGCTATACTCCCTTGATTCATGCCTTCTGCAGAAGAGGAGAAGCGATGGTCGCATCGTATTTGCTTGTGGAAATGGTGGGAAGAGGGCATACTCCGGATGTGGTTACATTACATTTGGAGCACTAATTCATGGATTTGTTGTTGCTGGGCAGGTCAGTGAGGCCTTGATTGTACTGCAGAAGATGGCAGGTAATGCCTGATCCTAACATCACCTGGTAGGTGGCGGAGCTTGCAGCTGGTGTGGCGTCCCATGCTCGTGATGCTCAAGAATTGGGAGCAAATCTGTCCATTTCTCCATCTGCACCTGTACAAGGCGACGATCACCCTGCTGGAGGCGGCGGCATCAAGACCAGAGATGCTCTGTCTGACTGGGAGCTGATAGAAGGCCTAGAGCCTGGAGGTTCATCTCAATGAGAAAGTGAGAAACTGAGAATGTGGCCAGTGCACTGGATGGCTGCACTTGAACTTACCTGACATGAGTAAACAAGTAGTGTGGCTATGGCCGATGTGTTGTCTATCTAGAATTAGCCGGAATGAAATTTGTATGCTGTCAGCCTATCAAAGCTAATTGAGTTAAGAACTCAAACTGGTCTGCGTGCCAAGCTTCTGTGCAAGGGTGACTTGCACTTCCATTCTGTCAACTGAACCAGAATATTTGTGGTTCTTTTTGCAATGCAATCGGACCCGCGGTATAATCCCGGAACTCTAAAAGAAAATTCTGTGCATGACAAGCACCAGAAAGGTTGGGTGTGTCCTAGACGAGTTTACATATACTACACTTGTTGATGGCTTGATACATCTGTTATATCCTAGCTCAAATCATTATATGCATCAGAAACATCTGTTACATCCGGTCATTCACCACCAATGCGCACAGCAAAGTAACACTGCTAGCTACTAGGAATGGAAAGGTGGGCGGCCTCGAGGTGCAGGCCGGGGACGGGCGGTGGCTCGCCGTCCATCCCGAGCCTGGCACCTTCGTCTTCATGGCCGGCGACCAGTTCACGGTTGTGACGAACGGGCGGGTGCCGGCGTGCGTGCACCGCGTGAGGACGCCGCCGGGCGGCCGCGAGCGCTTCTAGGTGCTGCTCTTCAGACGCCGCAAGGGCGAGGGCGAGGCCGCCGTGCTGAACGCCATGGACGAGCTCGTTGACAAGGACCACCCACTGATGTACAGACCCTGCAACCACGAGGAGTACAGGGCGTTCCGTTACTCGGAGGAAGGGCGCAGGTTGCTCGAGCGCGATCCGCTCAAGGCTTTCTGCGGGCTGGAGAAAGATGAATCCATGGAATGACCACTCGCCCACCACACCAGCTTACTTAAGCTTTTCTAAAGGTGTCTGCCAGTCAACTTGTATCCCAAATATCTAATAATAATACAATGTGCAATTCAAAGATCATCAGGTGATTGTTGGATGAAAAAGTATATCTTCTATTTACGAATTTAATTGTATCTGGTGGCTATCTGGTGTGGCTATCATTGCGTGGAACATCATTATTTAATTGTACCAGCAATACTAAAAAAGTGAAAATAACTCTCAAAAGAAGTTTAACGCTTGGTTTGCTTGTTTGACCAAAAAAATGAGTAGTAGAAAACAGTCTGATCGATGGATGTTGGTGGAGACCCAAGAATGGTATGCAACACGTATATTTGTAAATTGTTTACCATGTTTGTGTTTTTTGGTTAGTTGTCTGAACACACAAAGGCTATCGGGAACCGGACCTTGCCTCACATTGATTGAGTCAGAATCTCCCGACATGTTATCTTCAACGAGTCCACCACGTTCCTTTCTCTTTTTTCAGCTGAATCTGGCAGGTTAACTGCTGGTTGTACTGATAGAGAAGGTAAAATGCAGAAGAAACAACATTATTTACAATGACACATGAGACATGTTTAGCTAACTAAATGCAAACGAAGCAACCTAGATACACGCATGCGTTCCTTCGTGCTAACTCCTCACACAGACCACCTCTAACTTGGCATCCGCCGATCCCGGCAGGTCGCCACCAACACGGCGAGGAGAAGCACCAGTATGGCAACCACCACCATAGAAATAATAGCCGTCATCCAAACCTCCAACACCAACCTTATAAACCACAACATTAGCCGCCATAAGATGAGGTCTCCTATGTGAAGTCTTCAAAGAGGGAAGCGCACCAACACCGAGCGCACCTGCTCCACATACAGGCTGCACCCAATGGGCCATTCTCCTAGGTCAGTCTCACCTCCGCCCATCACCGGGGGTATGACGAACACACACACAACACTTGCTATTGGAGGCATGAAAACACATGATGCTTTAGTTTTCAAACAAAGATTATTTAATATATAATTAAATAGTCTATTATTTTAACAATCAATGGGATCCTTTGGTCTGCCATAATTTGGGCAAGGAATTTTTAATTAGTGTCACTCTACAAAATATTGGACTTCCTGACACAACAGACACAGTGCTCCCCAATGACACAACACACACAGTGCTCCCCAATGAAACGAGTTAGACAAGACAACTCAGCCAAGACCAGGAGTCACTTATTAGTTTGAAACAGACTTTAGGTAAGTGGTTCTGCTAGTTCATCTGGTTAGAGCAAAGGACTTCAAGTCCTTTTTAGCTTGTTTTAGTAGGAAGAGCAAGGGGCATTGCCCTTGAAATCCTTAGGTGGTTTGAACCCACATCTTAGCATCTTTTTTATGCCACTCTGTGGGCAAGGAGCACCGCAAGGAGAGCGAGAGAATGAAGTGGGCTATGGTGATGTTGGAATTTGCACATATTTAGTGATCAGTCCACTAGTTTCTTTGATTCGATTCAGTGTTCCTTTTCCATTTGCTTCCAATAGTTCGATCTGTCTAGAAAAATTGTCGGCCTAGAATTGTGGTTCGGATCGCTTTGGTGATGCCAAAAGTCATTCCGATATATGATTTTATCTAGCTCCTATTTTATTTATTATCTCTAATTACAGAAGTCACCTTTTCTTTCACATATTCGCAAAAATGAGAAAAAAAACCACAATAAATAAAAAAATGAAATATCAGACATTCGAAAATAGAGCAATCCCAATAGAAATATATTGGTATCAGCCAGGAATTGATAAGTCAAATCGGCATTAACAAACCACGCATAATCATGACTTCACATATTTCATCATATCGTGGCACCAACAGCTATATAGCTACTAATAGTATGTATGGCTGATCATAACCACGAATGATGTCTAGTGCCTAGCTAGAATCTTATTGGTATTTTTATATTCGGTATTTTTAGTCTTACCATTACCAATTAAAAAGAAATTTTTGGAGCCTCCACGATATTTATCATGAGACACGCTAGAAAAAAAACACAAAAATCATAAATATTTTAGCCATGAATATGGCAGACCGTCATAGCCATTGGATCTCATATCTGTTTTCTATAAAAGTTACCCACATTTTTATTGTGAAAATACTCTAACCCTAATTTACCACATATGCCATTATGAAGAATAATATAAACCGCTTAATTCGCCTCTAAATTATACATCTTCCACGTTTCAAGATGACATAAAGGTAACTCATAAATATGTATCTAACTTGCCTAGGTATGTCATTGAAAAAGTGTAGAAGTGTCATTGTATATATGCTTCTAAATTTCTAACTACTGCCATTGTTAATAATATAGAAAAGCTATGTGTCACTATGCAGGGAGCATATCGATGTGCACAGCAAAACATAAAGGTTAAGTTAAGGTTTTAACTAAACATATGCCAAAAAATGTTGATGTATGCAAAAGGAAAATAAAACAAAGAATGAGGATGCAAATGACAATAGAACACTGCTTAGTTTTAATCGCTTAATGCATGGACCATTGTTTTTCATTTTCTACATAGGACATCATGTCCTCTGTCACCCTACAAAATTTGAACTTAAAACTCAACTTGCACGCCGAGGAAAAAAAGTTAAATCTCATTAAGGTGTAGGTCAGACCAATTGAAATAGCTTGTGAGATTAAATTAAGCTGAATTTTCGTTCGTGGGATAAAGCTAACAAAGCGCACAAATTTTCATGATTTTTAATTTGTAGTCAGCGTAAATCTAACAAAGTTCCAATGGAAGTTTGGAAATATGAAGCTTCGCGGAAGTACCTTTTGTTGTAACAAAATTAACTTGCACTTGTTACATGACTAGCAACCGGCAGTATATTTTTCTCGAATATACATGCAGGAGTATCATTGCAGGATGAGCGCTGCGGTGGTCCGGTCGATCGAGCAGCAGGAGGATGGATTGGCTTTGCTTGCTTGAGCAGCTAAAGGCTAGCTAGGGCATGGCGCGCTGCAGACAGTGGACAATAGCGAGAGATGGGTCCCTTGGCTTCTTGCAGTTTCAGTGCGAGGACACTGGAGCTTCAATGGAGATCAGAGACGGCACGACCGAAAACGGAAGGCTAGCTCAACGCACGAAAAACCCACATGGCGTCACATGCGTCGTTTTTACCATCCATGCACCCGGTTAAATTATAAAGCCCCGGAACAGCCTGACACAGCATTCTTTGCAGGTCCATATGGCGAGGTTTTGTTGACTTGCAGCTCCTCAGCTCAGCGCTGTCCTAGGGTACAGTACGATGGTGTTCGACTTCGATCAAGCCCCTCCAACTCGATTATCGTTATCTCATCAAGTGATCAACCCTTTTTAACAAAAAACTAAGTGATAACCAGGTGAACTCATGATGCTACTCCTGCTGAAAACCCGCCACTAGCTAGGGACGAAAAAGGCTTAGTTATTATTCAGAAAAAGAAACCCATCTACACAAAAGAAAAATGATTCCATCCTAAATATTTTAGTGCAGTCAAATTAAAACAAATAGTAGGGAGGACTGTTTGAGATACATGCGACATTCCTGTTGGCCAGTCTTCTCCGCCACCGGCATCCAACCGTTGTTTTTGCCATCGTGCCATAGCACCCATTACCCAACCTCGTCATGTCGGGCACACACTTCACTAATCAAATTGCCTATGAGCCCTCTCCACCAACAGTCGACCGCTGGCGCCTTCGCTGCCTTGCCTCACCGCCTGCCACCTGCCACCGCCATCATTCGAGCTGGTACCCATGGGCATCTCTTCTAACCCCAGAGCTCCTAAAATCCAACGTAACTGTCTTCTCTTCTTCCACATCGCCACAAAATCGAGCACTTGGAGTGAGTGATAGTGGAATTGGAATTCTACCAAAGGAACTGTGATGGTTAGAGAAACACAGCAATGAATGCTTGCAGTGGAGGGTGGAATCGAAGAACCCAACCACATTGGTGCCTAAAACCACATTGGTGCCTAAGATGATGGATCCACATATTAAAAAAATTTACTTGAAACGGAAAATTGTTTTCTCTAGTTCCCTTACAAGCCTTCTCTCACTAACCACTGGCATCCAGCCCAATTAGCCGTACGGACATTGCCTCAATCTTAAACCTCTCCACTTTCCACGCCTCCTCTTAGGGTGGTGTGAGAAACGCTAGCCTCCAGCCACACCTCGATGGCTCCTCCACTGCTGTCCACCCAACCGCTTCCCCACCTTTTCAGCACCCGTCACTGAAAGGGATCAACAGCAGAAAATCCTACATCGTCGCCGTAGAGCAAGGAGGACAGTGCTTCTACCTCCACACCGCATGCGCTCAACACTGTCCGCCGGAAACATCCGGCTAGCGTCCAGCGTGCTCTCGGGTCCAAGCTCGCGCGCGTCCATGGATGCAGGCAAGCTCCTTTGGTGGTGCCGCCTTCCATCTTCATCCCCGCACGCGCTCACCACCCTCCGACGGTGCCATATCCGGCCCGCGTCTGACATGGTCTCCAGTTTGGGCTCGCGCGTGTCCATGGACGCACGGGAAGCTCCTTCGGCAGCCCTGCCTTTCGTCCACGTCCCTGGCGTCCGCCTCCGCGTCCACCTCCAAGAAGAAGCAGACCAAATACTAAAAACCCCAACCTTTGCATCCTAGATTGCTAAAGAAAAGAAAGATTCTAGCTTTTGATGCGCGCAATGCAACTAGAACGATATGTTCGCCATCTTCTTGTTTTCCTGAAATTTTAGGACCAGTGGATGTCCCCCCCCCCCATGAGCTATTATAGTAAATCCTGGAACTTTGGAACCAGATAATCTTGCCATTGTGGACAAGATCTTCTTGATCAGTGAGACCAAAATCTGACTTTTTTATTTGTGTTCCACTCTTTGCATTCTTTCAGCACCGCTTATGTTCCGCATAATTGGTCTCAAATTCCCTGCAACCAGTAAATGTTGTATGTAGATATATTTGGGATGCAGAGGTGACAGGATAGTTTCCCAGTTCTTTTGAAGATGCATACTAACTGGACCTAATTCTCTTTTCCCAGTTCTCTCAAATAGTCGACCTACTGGCAATCCTATCTATCTTCCAGAAGGGAGTAACTTATCTATCTTCCACTTTGAGATTCGTGCAAGAAAAAATATTGAAGATACAGTTGAGGCTGACATCAGCGTGCTAGTTTTGTTACCAAGGGGTATATTTTCTAGGTATGCTTAGTACTACTACCATTAATTTTCTATATGTTTTTTAGAATCTTTTCTCCTATGCTGAAGTAAATATTTTTATTAAAACCTCATTATGTTGCACTTAGAGCACGAAAAGAGGGCAGTCACTACATCATAGTCTCCTGTCATCAAGAAGGGAACCAGTCAAATTTGTTTGTCCAAGTGAGGAAAACAGGCCTTCATGAGTTTTACTAATCATTTCGATGTTTATCCTACTTTAATAGAATTAACTCTTCATTATCTTTAGCATAAATTAACTCTTACACTAGAATCTGACACAATTATGTTTGTTTTTGCTTGACTATAGTCCTCTCCCAAAGCAGTGCCATGGAAATGTTATGGTAATGAAATATGACTTCTCACATGTTCTTATTAGACAATAATTCTTTTTTCAAGATAACTCAGCAAAATATCTTTTTGCATACATGACATAGATCAATATTAAGAAGGGGCATCAAGTGCTAACAGTGTATGAGAAGTTTGTTAATCTCACATGTTATGGTAATGTAATATTAACTAAATCTATAATCTTCTATACAATTGTGGAACACTACGTAAAGTTTGTTAGAATACGCTTTTTCTATTTCATATGTTAAACAAAATAGATACATTCCATTTAATATTCACTCCAACTATTGTTCCTGCATTTGGCTTTCCCTTATGCATTTTTAGTCATTAATCTAGATAAACGAAGATGTACAACATGTTTCTGTCATAAATATTTTTATGTATTCTAATTATTTTTTTCAAAATAGGACTATGTTTTTAATCTAGCTGTGTGATATTCTACTAGTATAACATTTAGGTAATCTACCTATTTATACTATATTAAACAATGCATAAATGTCATGACCAACAAAAGCATATACGAAAGCGAAGAGCAACTGCAACTACTTATGCATTCTGCCATTTCAAGATTGTGCAAAGGTAATAAAGCATGCCAATGGACACTCTAAAAATCTTTACGCTACTAAGAAAATTCTAGAATGTTATATGAATCTAATAACTATTTAATTCTTGCAAGATAATATAAAAATCTTGTTACTTTTAGAGATGTCTCTAGATAAAATATTCAATATATAGGAGATATTTTTATTGCTACATTAATCTGTACGTCTAAATATGATTATACGAGGGTTTTAGTAAATCTGACATTTAGTGAGGTAAACTATAGTGTGAGTGAGCTCATGACATATGTTGAGATGTATCGCGTCATGTAAAGTTAGAAATATTACATAAACTCTTACATTGCATTGTATATTGAGACTATATGCTTCTATGTGTTTAACGTTGTTAGTGATAGTTAATAAAACTACATTGCAAAGTTAGAAATATTTTTATGTATTCTAATTATTTTTTTCAAAATAGGATTGTGTTTTGAATCTAGCTGTGCAGTTGTGCTGATATTCAACTGGTATAACATTTAGGTAATCTACCTAATTATGCTTCTAAGACTTCCGGTAGACATCTTTATTTTAGGAAATAAATGTCCCTTACTAAACAACATGAGGATACGTGTATATTCTGAATAATTCTTCTATTTTTTTGAAACATATCTCATGTCAAAATTTCAACAGATCCAAAAGTCATTGAGATTTGATCAGCTAACTGGGACACTGTTGCTACCTTCTTGAGAAGCCTTTGGAAGAGCTTTGATGTTCAACCGAATGAGGAACTAAAATAGTTAGTGACCATGCTGAGTAGGAAATTGCTTGAGGTTGAGGAAATAGTTAGTTGGTTAGTTGATTAGGAATGAAGGACGAAAGGATGGCTTAGACCCATTGTTTGTTTTCTTCTATTTAACAAAAGATGTGGTCAGTAGTGATTAGCAAGATGATTGCATGATCTAAACAGCTATTATATGATACTAAATTATTGTTAAATTAAGGTGGGGATAATAAATACATCAGTTTAGGTAGTTAAAGGGTTGTTTTGCACCAATTGAAACATGGGGGATGAATGTCACACTTTTGCAATAGTTCAGAGATAACAAATACACTTTTTTCTTAATATTATATATAGATATTTGGATCTCTAAATTAATATATATCAAGTGAGAGTATTCAAGAATATTTGAATAAACATATTTCTCTGAACCATATATCTTGTTTAGACTTCAATAGTTTATACTACATTGAACAATGCATAAATTTCATGACCAACAAAAACATATACGAAAGCGAAGAGCAACTGCAATTACTTGGGCATTATGCCATTTCAAGATTGTGCAAAGGTAATAAAGCGTGCCAGTGGACACTCTAAAAATCCTTACCCTACCGAGAAAATTCTGGAATGTTATTTGAATCAAATAACTATATAATTCTTACAAGATAACATAAAAATATTATAGAGGTTGTTACTTTTAATGATGTCTCTAGACAAAAGATTCAATATATAGGAGATATTTTTATTGCTACCTTAGTGTATATGTATAAATATGATTATACAAGGGTATTAGTAAATCTGACATTTAGTGAGGTAAACTATAGTATGAGTGAGCCCATGACATATGTTGAGATGTATCGCATCATGTAAAGTTAGAAAGATTATATAAACTCTTACATTGCAATGTATATCGAGACTATGTGCTTCTATGTGTTTAACATTGCTAGTTTATCAATAGATAGTTAATAAACTTTATTTTCATTTGAATGTTTATAAGTTTGATTGGAAATAATGTAGTATAGTGATATATGTTTTGGAACAAAACATATATATTATGTGCATCCATTTCTAAAATCCTGTGTGTGCGAGAGGTTTCATCCTTGTTTTCAGCCAATCCTGTGGGTCAAAGCGAGCACGATTCTGTGCTCCAAATCCATGAATGTTTGAGCCATTGCACTGCTAATCAAAGCATACCCTATCTCCAATTATCGGTATAATCATAGTCCAATCATAAACCTAGATAACTTATTGTAATGATATGAGATTTAAATTGTGAATAAATTTAATTTGGAGTTCATTTGACAAATGACTAATCTAAGGTGCAATAACATTATTCCTAGTAAGGCATAAGACTATTATCTTCTCAATTGTGCATCTCCAGTTCTACTCGATTTCGTGGAGTTCAACCAATCTCATGGCTTCAGCTTTCCTTGTCTATGCACACTCACAATTTGTGAAGGGTCTTTCATGGTTCACAAAATTTTCCAAAATTATCCCAACCATGACCATGAAATAGATTAAAGATAAAAAATTAATGATTCAATTCATCTGTAGCAATCACTGTTAGTGCGATATAGGCCCCATTTGGTAGCTCCGGCTCCTGCCAAAATGGTTCCGGATCCGGCTCCTTTGGTGGAGTGGCTTTTCTAGTGGAGCTGAAGCCGTTTTGCAAAACGTTTGGTAAAACAGCTTCTCAATGGCAATATGTGTAATTTTTTGATCACTTAATACCTGGAGAGAGAGAGGAGAAGCTGGTGAAGATACTTTTTTGTCTCCTCCTCTCTAGTGTAAGCCGTTTTGCGGCTTCTTCTCAGCTTTTGATGGTGGAATTTCCCCTTTGGTAGGGCTTAACAAAAAGCTGGTGGAGAAGCACTTTAAGAAACCTTACCAAATGGGCCATAGATAGATGTGTTTTTTGCAATGTTCCCACCCAGTTCAGTGTGGGATCGTAGCCACCTGCCTGTTCTGTTATATTCGACATGCGAAACATACATGTGGTGTGCAGGGTAGAGAAAGCTAAATTCTTAGATTGATCGAGCTGAATTCATGATAACCAACCCTTAATTAGTTTCGTGTGGTGAATTCATGATACTACTCGTGCTGCTGAAAACCCGCCACTATCTAGGGACGAAAAAGGCCTAGTTATTATTCAGAAAAAGAAACCCATCTACACAAAAGAAAAATGATTCCATCCTAAATATTTTAGTGCAGTCAAATTAAAACAAATAGTGGGGAGGATTGTTTGAGATACATGCGACATTCCTGTTGGCCAGTCTTCTCCGCCACCGGCATCCAACCGTTGCTTTTGCCGTCGTGCCATAGCACCCATTACCTAACCTCGTCATCTCGGGCACACACTTCACTAACCAAATTGCCTATGAGCCCTTTCCACCAACAGTCGACCGCTGGCGCCTTCGCTGCCTTGCCTCACCGCCTACCACCTACCACCGCCATCATTCGAGCTGCTACCCATGGGCCTCCCTTCTAAGCCCAGAGCTCCTAAAATCCAACGTAACTATCTTCTCTTCTTCCACATCGCCACAAAATCGAGCACTTGGAGTGAGTGATAGTGGAATTGGAATTCTACCAAAGGAACTGTGATGGTTACAGAAACACATCAGTAGAACAATGGATGCTTGCAGTGGAGGGTGGAATCGAAGAACCCAACCACATTGGTACCTAAGATGATGGATCCACATATTAAAAAAATTTATCTGAAATGGAAAATTGTTTTCTCTACTTCCCTTACAAGCCTTCTCTCACTGACCACTGGGACCCACCCAAGTAGTCGTACGGACATTGCCTCAATCTTAAACCTCTCTACTTTCCCCGCCTCCTCTCAGGGGAGTGTGAGAAACGCTAGCCTCCAGCCACACCTCGACAGCTCCTCCGCTGCTGTCCACCCAATCGCTTCCCCACCACGTCGGCCCCCGTCGCTGAAAGGGATCAACAGCAGAAAATCCTACATCGTCACCGTAGAGCAAGGAGGCCAGTGCTTCTACCTCCACACTGTATGCGCTCAACACTGTCCGCTGACAACATCCGGCTAGCGTCCAGCGCGCTCTTGGGTCCAAGCTCGCGTGCGTCCATGGATGCAGGCAAGCTACTTTGTGGTGCCGCCTTTCATCTTCATCCCCAACGTCCGCCTCCGCCTCATCCCCGCACGTGCTTACCACCCTCCGACGGTGCCATATCCAGCCCGCGTCTGACATGGTCTCCAGTTTGGGCTCGCGTGTGTCCATGGATGTAGGCAAGCTCCTTCGGCAGCCCTGCCTTTCGTCCACGTCCCTGGCGTCCGCCTCCACGTCCACCTCCAAGAAGAAGCAGACCAAATACTAAAAACCCCAACCTTTGCATCCTAGTTTGCTAAAGAAAAGAAAGATTCTAGCTTTTGATGCGCGCAATGCAACTAGAACGATATGTTCGCCATCTTCTTGTTTTCCTAAAATTTTAGGACTAGAGGATGCCCGGCCCATGAGCTATTATAGTAAATCCTGGAGCTTTGGAACCAGATAATCTTGCCATTATGGACAAGATCTTCTTAATCAGTGAGACCAAAATTTTACTTTTTTATTTGTGTTCCACTCTTTGCATTCTTTCAGCACCGCTTATGTTCCGCATAATTTGTCTCAAATTCCCTGCAACCAGTAAAAGTTGTATGCAGATAGATTTGGGATGCAGAGGTGACAGGATAGTTTCCTAGTTCTTGTGAAGATGCATACTAACTGGACCTAATTCTCTTTTCCCAGTTCTCTCAAATAGTCGACCTACTGGCAATCCTATCTATCTTCCAGAAGGGAGTAACTTATCTATCTTCCACTTTGAGATTCGTGCAAGAAAAAATAATGATTATACAGTTGAGGCTGACATCAGCGTGCTAGTTTTGTTACCAAGGGGTATATTTTCTAGGTATGCTTAGTACTACTACCATTAATTTTCTATATGTTTTTTAGAATCTTTTCTCCATAAATATTTTTATTAAAACCTCATTATGTTGCACTTAGTGCATGAAAAGAGGGCAGTCACTACATCATATTCTCATATTATCAAGAAGGGAACCAATCAAATTTGTTTGTCCAAGTGAGGAAAGCAGCCCATTATAAGTTTTACTAATCATTCCGATGTTTGTTTTAAAGCAATGTCCATTTCGTCCCTCTAACATGTCTTTAAATTTGAACCCCCTGCCCGCTAACTCGAAGTCAAGAATCACAGACACCTTATCTTTCAAAATGGTAGCCGTGCAGCATGTTTTCTATTGACATGTCAACCGTTGTAAAAAAAGTAAACAATAATTTAGAAAGAATAGCACTGTCATTAGAAGAGGAATGAAGAACAAAAGAATGACCTAGCAGTATGGACCCCTTGTTTGTTGTCTTCTATTTTTATGGTGTAGGATGACATGTAGGCAGAAAAAAAGTTATGTGGGCCCACATATCAAACCAGCTTAAGCGTGTAAATTGTAAAATGCATTGTATACTGATATTTCCAGGGTGCTTGTTTTGGGGTTTGAGAACCAAAATAGACTTTACCCTACTTTAATAGAATTAACTCTTCATTATTTTTAGCGTAAATTAACTCTTACACTAGAATCTGACACAATTATGTTTGTTTTTGCTTAACTACAGTCCTCTCCCAAAGCAGTGCCATGGAAATGTTATGGTAATGAAATATGACTTCTCACATGTTCTTATTAGCCAATAATTCCTTTTTCAAGATAACTCAGCAAAATATCTTTTTGCATATATGACGTAGATCAATATTAAGAAGGGGCATCAAGTGCTAATAGTGTATGAGAAGGTTATTTTTGGGGTAGGCTCGCATTATGCTAGAGTTAACCATAGAGGATTAAGAATTCAATATTGCATTGCCCGCCCCTTTGAGAAAGCTGATGAAGCAAGACGCATATATAGTTGATTGATCAGATGTAAACACCCCAATATTCTCCACCCTCTTGGTTTTTGGATATCAGATCCAAAAGTGAAATGGGGTAAGCAAGAGATGGAGGGGCAAATTGCTGATGAGAACTAGAAGGCTAAGATTGTTGAGGAGTGTCGTTCAAAGAGTGATCGAGATAAAAGGGAGGAGAGGAAGAAGGTTATTGAAGCATTCATTACTTTTCCTCTCATTGATGGTTCCCTGATTGATGTGCCAAGAAAAGATATATTTGTGGTAGAAAAGGATGACAAACAATCTACTGCTTGCAGTTTCACATTCGAAGGCTCCAAAGTATTTTGGTAAGCAACTATAATCACGAGTACATGTTATATAGTAAAACGGATTACCCCTTGTTTGGTTCTTATGTTTTGTACTGAATATTCCCACTAATATGCTCATCTAATCGATTTCACAGTGATATTTTGGGCGCCGTGAAGCATCTAAATGGTATGTATGAGCAGGTTCCCGGAACTAGTGGTGAATCTTCTTCTACCCCGGAACAACCATTCTCCCTATGCTTGGTGAAATCTAACCCTAGAAGAATCGTCTATAACAAACTAACAGATGGACAGTATAATGTTTTGTTATGGGTGCACTTCTTCACCTAAGATCAAGAGCGGAAAAAATACAAAAGATGTATCTGCCTCATGAATACAAATTTGGATGAAATATGTAATATTAACTAAATCTATAATCTTCTATACAATTGTGGAACACTACGTAAAGTTTGTTAGAATACAATTTTATATTTCATATGTTAAACAAAATAGATACATTCCATTTAATATTCACTCCAACTATTGTTCCTGCATTTGGCTTTTCCTTATGCATTTGTAGTCATTAATCTAGATAGATGAAGATGTACAACACGTTTCTATCATAAATATTTTTATGTATTCTAATTATTTTTTTCAAAATAGGATTATGTTTTTAATCTAGCTGTGCAGTTGTGCTGATATTCTACTAGTATAATATTTAGGTAATCTACCTATTTATACTATATTGAACAATGCATAAATGTCATGACCAACAAAAGCATATACGAAAGTGAAGAGCAACTGCAATTACTTATGCATTGTGCCATTTCAAGATTGTGCAAAGGTAATAAAGCATGCCAATGGACACTATAAAAATCTTTACGCTACTAAGAAAATTCTAGAATGTTATATGAATCTAAGAACTATATAATTCTTGCAAGATAATATAAAAATCTAGTTACTTTTAGAGATGTCTCTAGATAAAATATTCAATATATAGGAGATATTTTTATTGCTACATTAGTGTGTATGTATAAATATGATTATACGAGGGTATTAGTAAATGTGACATTTAGTGAGGTAAACTATAGTGTGAGTGAGCCCATGATATATGTTGAGATGTATCGCGTCATGTAAAGTTAGAAATATTACATAAACTCTTACATTGCATTGTATATTGAGACTATATGCTTCTATGTGTTTAACGTTGTTAGTGATAGTTAATAAAACTACATTGCAAAGTTAGAAATATTTTTATGTATTCTAATTATTTTTTTTCAAAATAGGATTGTGTTTTGAATCCAGCTATGCAGTTGTGCCGATATTCAACTAGTATAACATTTAGGTAATCTACCTATTTATGCTTCTAAGACTTCTGGTACACATCTTTATTTTAGGAAATAAATGTCCCTTACTAAACAACATCAGGATACGCGTATATTCTGAATAATTCTTCTATTTTTTTTTGTAACATATCGCATGTCAGAATTACAACAGATCCAAAAGCCATTGAGATTTGATCAGCTAACTGGGACACTGTTGCTACCTTCTTGAGAAGCCTTTGGAAGAGCTTTGATGTTCAACCGAATGAGGAACTAAAATAGTTAGTGACCATGCTGAGTAGGAAATTGCTTAAGGTTGAGGAAACAGTTAGTTGGTTAGTTGATTAGGAATGAAGGACGAAAGGATGGCTTAGACCCATTGTTTGTTTTCTTCTATTTAATAAAAGATGTGGCTAAGTAGTGATTAGCAAGATGATTGCATGATCTAAATAGCTATTATATGATACTAAATTATTGTTAAATTAAGGTGGGGATAATAAATACATCAGTTTAGGTAGTTAAAGGGTTGGTTTGCACCAATTGAAACATGGGGGATGAATGTCACACTTTTGCAATAGTTCAGAGATAAAAAATATACTTTTTCCTTAATATTGTATATAGATATTTGGATCTCTAAATTCATATATATCAAGTGAGAGCATTCAAGAATATTTGAATAAACATATTTCTTTGAACCATATATCTTGTTTAGACTTCAATAGTTTATACTACATTGAACAATGCATAAATGTCATGACCAACAAAAACATATATGAAAGCGAAGAGCAACTGCAATTACTTAGGCATTATGCCATTTCAAGATTGTGCAAAGGTAATAAAACGTGCTAATGGACACTCTAAAAATCCTTACCCTACCGAGAAAATTCTAGAATGTTATTTGAATCAAATAACTATATAATTCTTACAAGATAATATAAAAATCTTAAAGAGCTTGTTACTTTTAACGATGTCTCTAGACAAAAGATTAAATATATAGGAGATATTTCTATTGCTACCTTAGTGTGTATGTATAAATATGATTATACGAGGGTATTAGTAAATGTGGCATTTAGTGAGGTAACTATAGTGTGAGTGAGCCCATAACATATGTTGAGATGTATCGCATCATGTAAAGTTAGATAGATTACATAAACTTTTACATTGCAATGTATATCGAGACTATACGCTTCTATGTGTTTAACGTTGTTAGTTTATTAATAGATAGTGAATAAACTTTATTTTCATTTGAAAGTTTATAAGTTTGATTGGAAATAATGTAGTATAGTGATATATGTTTTGGAACAAAACATAAATGTTATGTGCATCCATTTCTAAAATCCTGTGTGTGCGAGAGGTTTCATCCTTGTTTTCAGCCAATCCTGTGGGTCAAAGCGAGCACGATACTATGCTCCAAATCCATGAATGTTTGAGCCATTGCAGTGCTAATCAAAGCATACCCTATCTCCAACTATCGGTATAATCATAGTCCAATCATAAACCTAGGTAACTTATAGTAATGATACGAGATTTAAAGTGTGAATAAATTTAATTTGGAGTTCATTTGATAAATTAGTAATCTAAGTTGCAATAATATTATTACTAGGCATAAGACTATTTTCTTCTCAATTGTGCATCTCCAATTCTGCTCGATTTCATAGAGTTCAACCAATCTTATGGCTTCAGCTTTCCTTGTCTATGTAACTCACAATTTGGTGAAGGCTCTTTCATGGTTCACAAAATTTCCCAAAATTATCCCAACCATGACCATGAAATAGATTAAAGACAAAAAAATTAATGATTCAATTCATCTGTAGTAATCACTGTTAGTGCGATATAGGCCCCATTTGGTAGCTCCGGCTCCTGCCAAAACAGTTCTGGATCCAGCTCCTTTGGTGGAGTGGCTTTTCTAGTGGAGCTGAAGCCGTTTTGCAAAACGTTTGATACTCAATGGCAATATGTGTAATTTTTTGATCACTTAATGCTTGGAGAGAGAGGAGAAGCTGGTGAAGATACTTTTTTGGCTCCTCCTCTCTAGTGTAAGCCATTTTGCGGCTTCTTCTCAGATTTTGGTGGTGGAATTGCCCCTTTGGTAGGGCTTAATAAAAAGCTGGTGGAGAAGCACTTTAAGAAACCTTACCAAATGGGCCATAGATAGATGTGTTTTTTGCAATATTCCCACCCAGTTCAGTGTGGGATCGTAGCCACCTGCCTGTTCTGTTATATTCGACATGCGAAACGTACATGTGGTGTGTAGGGTAGAGAAAGCTAAATTCTTGGATCGATCGAGCTGATTCCGTGTGTGTGGGATTGTGAGAAAAAAAAGAAAAGGAAAGGAAATTCACGCGGTCCGATTGGAATTCAACGTTGACTGGCGGGGCCCGAATGATTGTGATTATTAATAATTGTGTCCATATCAGCATGACAATGGTCCTCCTCCTTATCATCGCTGCCGCATTTTTCAATGTACCTTTTGTACAATATCCTCCATACTTTTAGCTATTTTACTCGGATCAGTTTTCATAGTTCAAAATTGAAGCGTTACACAATACTTGTTTACCAAGGGTCTGGGGTACTTAAAATTACACAAAATTGCGAGTGTTCATGAGAACTTTCATCAATTGTATGTTTTTTGTATCTAAGAATTTTTTTCTGGAGAACATTTTGGAGTAACTATAGTTGACAAGAAAATAGACACAAAATCGTGGGTTCGCGCTGCATCATATGGTGAATATTAGAACAAATGAATCCGGTTGCTACAGTTTTTTCAGTACTACCGTTGGCTTAACTAATCTATGGATAACACGTGTTGTTTAGGCTTGCAGTTTTCTGGCTCTGGGTTATGATTGGCAGAAGTGGGGGACTGTGCAGGAAAGACCTTGGGCAATGTAAATATAATTATTTGAAGGACATATGGATCACAGGATTCAAAGCGGCAAGAGGGCAACTCGACTTTCTTATGCTTGTTGTTGAAAATGCACCTGCACTGGAGGTTGTTTTAGTAGAAATAGGCCCATATCGACCTTATTTACATGGAGCCACTGGACCACGCATCGAGAAAGCTATGAAAATTGTGAGAACTTGCCTGAGTGCAGTACTCCCGCAGAATGTCATGTTTGATGTTAAAGAGTAAAAAGCCTCCTAGTAAAAGTGAAGCTTGTATACTATTGCTTGTTTCTGTGTAGTAATGTTGTTAGTTCATCTGCTGATTAGTGTTTTTTCAGCACTCAAATATATGGATTTAATTCCCATCAACACAACTGGTTTATTTGAACAACTCTGCAAATAGTTCAGAATCGAATGTAACGACATGTTTGTATTATTGTATATGCGGTTAGGATATGGCTTGGATGGCCTACAGTAATCAAGTGACATGATCGATTGGCCGATCGGACCGTGCTACAATATGGATCTCGTCGTTGCTCGCGTGGTGTTGCATGCCTTGCCGGAGGCATGCATAGAAATTAAATGGATCGAGCCCCCACAAAAAAAAGGACCCCAACATAATCGTCTCTCATGCACGCATGTCTCGTGTGCCGTGATCGACGTGAGAATTTACAAAATTAGAATAGGCAAATAGAATATAATTATGGCAAGATAGATAAACGAACACCATGGATATAGATAACATATACTTCATCTCGGATACAAATGGTTTTACCGTAGTATCTATACCCCATATTTTTTGCCGTTCATGCTATATAACTAAGTGGCAATCTTTGGCATGCATAGTATATATATTTATATCTAATATACTCCATCCGTTCGGAATTATTTATCATTTCAACTTTGTACTAAGAGAGACGTATTTAATTTTGATCAAATTAGAAAAGTATATATATATATATTAGTTTCTACAAAACTAATTACCACCTAGTACATATTTTTCATGGTGGAACATGCGTGCAATGATGCCCCTGGTTTGATGACGCCGATATTTTTGTATCAAACTTTTTTCACTGTGTAATTCTGTATGTGCTGCCTTATTCTCTCGCGATCTTTCTGGCACTAGTCTTTTTCGAGTGGTTTTGCCACTAGTTTTTTTTATTTTTATATTTTTTGCATTTTGCAAAAATATATAGTCGGATGAAAACATTGCAAAATTAGGCTATTGTCGCCGGCCGGGCTGGCGATAGGGTCTTAGCGCCGGCCTAGGTGGCGGGTGGGCCGGCGGAAGGGCCTTACCGCTGGCCCAGCCGGTGACAAGGGGTATACCCTCCGCACCATACATTCAAAAAATCATAACTAATTCATATCAACTCGGATGGAGATAAACTTTGTATGAAACTTGTAGATCTTGACGAGATCTACAACTTTGTTGTTAAAACCTTTTTTATTTGATATCATATTGGTGCTCAAATAATCAACATAAGTTCAGATCTAAAATTCAATTTTTAGATCTGAAACTTGTGTCGATTATTTCAGCAATTAAATGGCTCCAAATGAAAAAACTACAAAGTTGTAAATATCCTACAATTTTCAAATAAAGCTTATTTCTATCTGAGCTTGTATGAATTAGTTATTATTTTTTGCAAGTGTGCTACCCAATTTCAGATCTAAAAATTGAATTTTAGATCTGAAACTTGTGTTATTTATTTGAGCATCAATATGACATCAAATAGAAAAGTTTTAACTAAAAAGTTGTAGATCTCGTCGAGATCTACAAGTTTTATATAAAGTTAATAGGCCATGAAAAGGAAACAATTAGTTAGTGGACCAGATCTAGCCTATCAAATTTGCGGCCCATAAACTCCGGCCGGCCCAGGACGTGCTGCGAGCCTGACTGCATCAGTGCAGCACTACTGGTAGGTCGAGCTGGATGGATGTTAGGCCAGCCGGCGAATTACACGCGCGCAAGTAGATTGCCTCGGCGCTGTCGCCGACGCCGGCCTGGATGGACGGTAAGGCCGCTGGGATGTGCGCTCGTGGCAGGGAGCTGCACGCGCTCCCCGAGCCGAGACACTGCAACCGCCTCCTAAGGCTTCAAGTGGAGCGCCGGCGCTGGGAGGACGCCCGCAAGCTGTATGACGAAATGCTCGCCCTGGAGCACGGCGCGGATAACTACGGTACGTACGTCATGGTCCGAGGGCTGTGCTAGGAAGGGCGGGTGGAGGAGGGGAGGAAGCTGATTGAGGCGAAGCGGGGAGCTGGGTGCATCCCATACGCCGTGTTCGACAACATATGTGTTGATTGATGGGCATTGCTGCTGTTGGGCGATATGGAGGCATAGGGGTTCTTGCCAACAGTGGTGAACTGGCTCCGGTGGAAAGGTGATCTGGAGAAAGGTTTGGGAGCCAGCAGCGCAAGCAATGGCTGTTTTCAAGCAAATGCTTGCAAGCCTACTTTGGTTTGATATCAGCGTTTTACTGGGAAGGTGATGTTCAACAAAATCAATTTAGCTATACTCCCTTGATTCATGCCTTCTGCACAAGAGGAGAAGCGATGTTTGCATCGTATTGCTTGTGGAAATGGTGGGAAGAGGGCATACTCCAGGTGTGGTTACATTACATTTGGAGCACTAATTCATGGATTTGTTGTTGCTGGGCAGGTCAGTGAGGCCTTGATTGTCCTGCAGAAGATGGCAGGTAATGCCTGATCCTAACATCACCTGGTAGGTGGCGGAGCTTGCAGCTGGTGTGGCGTCCCATGCTCGTGATGCTCAAGAATTGGGAGCAAATCTGTCCATTTCTCCATCTGCACCTGTACAAGGCGACGATCACCCTGCCGGAGGCGGCGGCATCAAGACCAGAGATGCTCTGTCTGACTGGGAGCTGATAGAAGGCCTAGAGCCTGGAGGTTCATCTCAATGAGAAAGTGAGAAACTGAGAATGTGGCCAGTGCACTGGATGGCTGCACTTGAACTTACCTGACATGAGTAAACAAGTAGTGTGGCTATGGCCGATGTGTTGTCTATCTAGAATTAGCCGGAATGAAATTTGTATGCTGTCAGCCTATCAAAGCTAATTGAGTTAAGAACTCAAACTGGTCTGCGTGCCAAGCTTCTGTGCAAGGGTGACTTGCACTTCCATTCTGTAAACTGAACCAGAATATTTGTGGTTCCTTTTGCAATGCAACCGGACCCGCGGTATACCCCCGGAACTCTAAAAGAAAATTCTGTGCATGATAAGCATCAGAAAGGTTGGGTGTGTCCCAGACGAGTTTACATATACTACACTTGTTGATGGCTTGATACATCTGTTATATCCGGTCATTCACCACCAATGCACACAGCAAAGTAACACTGCTAGCAACTAGAAATGGAAAGGTGGGCGGCCTCGAGGTGCAGGCCGGGGACGGGCGGTGGCTCGCCGTCCATCCCGAGCCTGGCACCTTCGTCTTCATGGCCGGCGACCAGTTCACGGTCGTGACGAACGGGCGGGTGCTGGCGTGCGTACACCTCGTGAGGACGCCGCCGGGCGGCCGCGAGCGCTTCTCGGTGCTGCTGTTCAGACGCCGCAAGGCGGCAAAGGGCGAGGGCGAGGCCGCCGTGCTGAACGCCATGGACGAGCTCGTTGACGAGGACCACCCACTGATGTACAGACCCTGCAACCACGAGGAGTACAGGGCGTTCCGTTACTCGGAGGATGGGCGCAGGAGCACACAAGCACCGGTATGGCAACCACCACCACAGAAATAATAGCCGTCATCCAAACCCCCAACACCAACCTCGTAAACCACAACAGCAGCTGCCACGAGATGATGTCTCCAATGTAATAGCTTGTGAGATTAAATTAAGCTGAATTTTCATTCGTGGGATAAAGCTAACAAAGCGCACAAATTTTGCATGATTTTTAATTTGTAGTCAGCGTAAATCTAACAAAGTTCCAATAGATGTTTGGAAATATGAAGCTTTGCGGAAGTGCCTTTTGTTGTAACAGAATTAACTTGCTCTTGTTACATGACTAGCAACCTGCATTATATTTTTCTCGAATATACGTGCATGAGTATCAGCGCAGGATGAGCGCTGCGGTGGTCCGGTCAATCGAGCAGCAGGAGGATGGATCGGTGAGGCTTTGCTTGCTTGAGCAGCTAAAGGCTAGCTAGGGCATGGCGCGCTGTAGACAGTGGACAATAGCAAGAGATGGGTCCCTTGGCTTCTTGCAGTTTGAGTGCGAGGACACTGGAGCTTCAATGGAGATCAGAGACGGCATGACAGAAAACGGAAGGCTAGCTCAACGCATGAAAAACCCACATGGCGTCACATGCGTCGTTTTTACCATCCATGCACCCGATAAATTACAAAGCCCCGGAACAGCCTGACGCAGCAACCTTTAATTGCAAGTCCATGTGGCGAGGTTTTGTTGACTTGGAGCTCCTCAGCTCAGCGCTGTCCTAGGGTACGGTACGATGGTGTTCGACTTCGATCAAGCCCCTTCAACTCGTTTAACGCTACCTCATCAAGTGATCAACCCTCTTTTTAAAAAAACTAAGTGATAACCAACCCTTAATTAGTTTCGTGTGGTGAACTCATGATACTACTCGTGCTGCTGAAAACCCGCCTCTAGCTAGGGACGAAAAACACCTAGTTATTATTCAGAAAAAGAGACGCATCTACACAAAAGAAAAATGATTCCATCCTAAATATTTTAGGGCAGTCAAATTAAAATAAATAGTGGGGAGGACTGTTTGAGATACATGCGAGATTCCTGTTAGCCAGTCTTCTCCGCCACCTGCATCCAACTGTTGCTTTTGCCGTCGTGCCATAGCACCCATTACCCAACCTCGTCATCTCGAGCACACACTTCACTAATCGAATTGCTTATGAGCCCTCTCCACTACAGTCTATCGCTGGCGCCTTCACTGCCTTGCCTCAACGCCTGCCACCCGCCACTGCCATCATTCGAGCTGCCACCCATGGGAGAGCTCCTAAAATCCAACGTAACTGTCTTGTCTTCTCCCACATCGCCACAAAATGGAGCCCTCAGAGTGAGTGATAGTGGAATTGGAATTCTAGCAAAGGAACTGTGATGGTCAGAGAAACAACAGTAGAACAATGGATGCTTGCAGTGCAGGGTGGAATCGAAGAACCCAACCACATTGGTGCCTAAGACAATGGATCCACATATTAAAAAAAATTTACCTGAAATGGAAAATTGTTTTCTCTAGTTCCCTTACATGCCTTCTCTCACCGACCGCTGGGACCCAGCCCAAGTAGCCGTACGGACACTGCCTCCGTCTTAAACCTCTCTGCTTTCCACACCTCCTCTCAGGGTGGTATGAGAAACGTTGGCCTCCAGCCACACCTCGACGGCTCCTCCGCCGCTATCCACCCAACCGCTTTCCCACCTCATCAGCCCCTGTCGCTGAAAGGGATCAACAACAGAAAACCCTACACTGTCGTCGTAGAGCAAGGAGGCCTGTGCTTCTACCTCCACACCGCGCGCGCTCACCACTGTCCGCCGGCGACATCTGACGCGCTCTCGAGTCCAAGCTCACGCACGTCCACGGACGTAGGCAAGCTCCTTTGGTGGTGCTGCCTTCCATCTCTGACCCCAACGTCCGCCTCCGCATCCGCCCCGCACGGGCTCACCACCGTCCGACGGTGCCATATCCATTCGGCGTCTAACGCGGTCTCCAGTTCGGGTTCGCGCGCATCCATGGACGCAGGCAAGCTCCTTCAGCGGCGCTGCCTTCCGTCCACGTCCCTAGCGTCCGCCTCCGTGTCCACCTCCAAGAAGAAGCAGACCAGGTACTAAAAACCCCAACTTTTGCATCCTAGTTCGCTAAACAAAAGAAAGATTCTAGCTTTTGATGCGCGCAATGCAACTAGAAGGAAATGTTCGCCATCTTCTTATTTTCCTGAAATTTTTTAGGACCAGAGGATGCCCCACCCCATGAGCTATTATAGTAAATCCTAGAACTTTGGAACCAAATAAACTTGCCATTGTGGACAAGATTTTCTTGATCAGTGATACCAAAATCTGACTTTTTTATTTGTGTTCCACTCTTTGCATTGTTTCAGGCACCGCTTATGTTCCGCATAGTTGGTCTCAAATTCCATGCAACTAGTAAAAGTTTTAGGTAGATAAATTTGGGATGCAGAGGTAGCATGATAGTTTCCTAGTTCTTGTGAAGATGCGTACTAACTTGACCTAATTCTCTTTTCCCAGTTCTCTCAAATAGTCGGCCTACTGGCAATCCTATCCATCTTCCAAAGAGGAGTAACTTATCTATCTTCCACTTTGAGATTCGTGCAAGAAAAAATATTGAAGATACAGTTGAGGCTGACATCAGTGTCCTAGTTTTGTTACCACGTAGGTATGCTTCATACTACTACCATTAATTTTCTTTATGTTTTTTAGAGTCTTTTCTCCCATGCAGAAGTAAATATTTGTATTAAAACCTCATTATGTTCCACTTAGTGCAGGAAAAAAGGGCAGTCACTACATCATATTCTCCTATCATCAAGAAGGGAACCAATCAAATTTGTTTCTCCAAGTGAGGAAAGTAGCCTATTATGAGTTTTAATAATCATTCCGATGTTTTTTTAGAGCAATGTCCATTTCGTCCCTCTAACATGTCTTGAAATTTGAACCCCCTGCCCCTAACTTGAAGTCAAGAATCACACACACCTTAACTTTCAAAATGGTAGCTATGCGACATGTTTTCTATTGACATGTCAACCTTTCTAAAAAAAGTAAACAATAATTTAGAAAGAAAAGCACTGCCAACAGAAGAGGAATGAAGGATAAAAGGATGGCCTAGCAGTACGGACCCCTTGTTTGTTTTCTTCTATTTTTATTGTGTAGGATGACATGTAAGCAAAAAAAAAGTTATGTGGCTGTAACATGGCAAAACCCACATATCAAACCAGCTCAAGTGTGTAAATTGTAAAATGTATTGTATACTGATATTTCCAGGGTGCTTGTTTTGGGGTTTGAGAACCAAAATAGACTTTACCCTACTTTTATAGAATTAACTCTTCATTATCTTTAGCGTAAATTAACTCTTACACTAGAATCTGACACAATCATGTTTGTTTTTGCTTGACTACAGTCCTCTCCCAAAGTAGTGCCATGGAAATGTTATGGTAATGAAATATGAATTCTCACATATTCTTATTGGACAATCATTCTTTTTTCAAGATAACTCGGCAAAATATCTTTTTGCATATATATCGTAGATCAATATTAAGGAGCGGCATCAAGTGCTAAAAGTGTATGAGAAGGTTATTTTTGGGGTGGGCTCGCATTATGCTAGAGTTAACCATAAAGGATTAAGCATTCAATATTGCATTGCCCGCCCCTTTGAGAAAATAGATACATTCTATTTAGTATTTACTCCAACTATTGTTCCTGCATTTGGCTTTCCCTTATGCATTTATAGTCATTAATCTAGATAGATGAAGAGGTACAGCATGTTTCTGTCATAAATATTTTTATGTATTCTAATTATTTTTTTTCAAAATAGGATTGTGTCTTTAATCTTGCTATGCTGTTGCACTGATATTCAACTAGTATAACATTTAGGTAATCTAGCTATTTATACTATATTGAACAATGCATAAATGTCATGACCAACAAAAGCATACACGAAAGCGAAGAGCAACTGCAATTACTTGTGCATTCTGCCGTTTCAAGATTGTGCAAAGGTAATAAAGCATGCCAATGGACACTCTAAAAATCTTTACGCTACTAAGAAAGTTCTAGAATGTTATTTGAATCAAAGAACTATATAATTCTTACAAGATAATATAAAAATCTTATAGATCTTGTTACTTTTAATGATGTCTCTAGATAAAAGATTCAATATATAGGAGATATTTTTATTGCTACATTAAGCTGTATGTATAGATATGATTATACGAGGGTATTAGTAAATGTGACATTTAGTGAGGTAAACTATAGTGTGAGTGAGCCCATGATATATGTTGAGATGTATCGCGTCATGTAAAGTTAGAAATATTACATAAACTCTTACATTGCATTGTATATTGAGACTATATGCTTCTATGTGTTTAACGTTGTTAGTGATAGTTAATAAAACTACATTGCAAAGTTAGAAAGATTTTTATATATTCTAATTATTTTTTTCAAAATAGGATTGTGTTTTGAATCTAGCTGTGCAGTTGTGCTGATATTCAACAAGTATAACATTTAGGTAATCTACCTATTTATGCTTCTAAGACTTCTGGTACACATCTTTATTTTAGGAAATAAATGTCCCTTACTAAACAACATGAGGTTACGTGTATATTCTGAATAATTCTTCTATTTTTTTGTAACATATCGCATGTCAGAATTTCAACAGATCCAAAAGCCATTGAGATTTGATCAGCTAACTGGGACACTATTGCTACGTTCTTGAGAAGCCTTTGGAAGAGCTTTGATGTTCAACCGAATGAGGAACTAAAATAGTTAGTGACCATGCTGAGTAGGAAATTGCTTAAGGTTGAGGAAACAGTTAGTTGGTTAGTTGATTAGGAATGAAGGACGAAAGGATGGCTTAGACCCATTGTTTGTTTTCTTCTATTTAATAAAAGATGTGGCTAAGCAGTGATTAGCAAGATGATTGCATGATCTAAACAGATATTATATGATACTAAATTATTATTAAATTATGGTGGGGATAATAAATACATCAGTTTAGGTAGTTAAAAGGTTGATTTGCACGAATTGAAACATGGGGCATGAATGTCACACTTTTGCAATAGTTCAGGGTTGAAAAATACACATTTTTCTTAATATTATATATAGATATTTGGATCTCTAAATTTATATATATCAAGTGAGAGCATTCAAGAACATTTGAATAAACATATTTCTTTGAACCATATATCTTGTTTAGACTTCAATAGTTTATACTACATTGAACAATGCATAAATGTCATGACCAACAAAAACATATACGAAAGCGAAGAGCAACTACAATTACTTGTGCATTCTGCCATTTCAAGATTGTGAAAAGGTAATAAAGCATGCCAATGGACACTCTAAAAATCCTTACTCTACCGAGAAAATTCTAGAATGTTATTTGAATCAAATAACTATATAATTCTTACAAGATAATATAAAAGTCTTATAGAGCTTGTTACTTTTGATGATGTCTCTGGACAAAAGATTCAATATATAGGAGATATTTTTATTGCTACATTAGTGTGTATGTATAAATATGATTATACGAGGGTATTAGTAAATGTGACATTTAGTGAGGTAACTATAGTGTGAGTGATCCCATGACATATGTTGAGATGTATCGCATCATGTAAAGTTAGAAAGATTACATAAACTCTTACAATGCAATGTATATGGAGATTATATGCTTCTATGTGTTTAACGATGTTAGTTTATTAATAGATAGTTAATAAACTTTATTTTCATTTGAAAGTTTATAAGTTTGATTGGAAATAATGTAGTATAGTGATATATTTTTTGGAATAAAATATAAATATTATGTGCATCCATTTCTAAAATCCTGTGTGTGCGAGAGGTTTCATCCTTGTTTTCAGCCAATCCTGTGGGTCAAAGCGTGCACGATACCGTGCTCCAAATCCATGAATGTTTGAGCCATTGCAGTGCTAATCAAAGCATATCCTATCTCCAATTATCGGTATAATCATAGTCCAATCATAAACCTAGGTAACTTATTGTAACAATCTGAGATTTAAACTGTGAATAAATTTAATTTGGAGTTCATTTGACAAATTACTAATCTAAGATGCAATAACATTATTCCTAGTAAGGCATAAGACTATTTTCTTCTCAATTGTGCATCTCCAATTCTACTCGATTTTCATGGAGTTCAACCAATCTTATGGCTTCAGCTTTCCTTGTCTATGCACACTCACAATTTGGTGAAGGTTCTTTCATGGTTCATGAAATTTCCCAAAATTATCCCAACCATGACCATGAAATAGATTAAAGACAAAAAAATTAATGGTTGAAGGGTCGCAGTTGTACATCTCGTCGCTGGAAACTCAAAAGACCCATTCTCAATGGTTATCGCCATTTCCTTGTCGGCGATGGAGGACACCATCTCCGGTGGCACCGCACTGTAGAGAACGTCGAGCGCCATCATCTCCTCCTGCGCATCGACACCTCCGTGCTCGATGATGTGCTAGAGCACCCTCGCCTTCAGCTTTACCTTCATCAGCAGCGCCCAATTAGAGTAATTGGTCTTGGTGAGAGCGGGGTAGCTACTCCCGCCGTCCACCTCATGAATCCCCCGCTAGATCACGACACCATCCCTGGAGGAGCCGTCGGCAAGCTTCTTCTCATCACCCATTAGCACCCTGGTCCGGAAACCGGCTCTGATGCCAACTGTCAGAAACACGTCGGAGAAACAACGTCGCCGGCGAGCTCATGGCCAAGAACACACACACACAAACAGAGGACTCAATTTGCGCTGTCAACTTGGTAGCTTTTCCAGAGTCTATTGCATTTCTAAGTAGACGATTACAAGGTAAGAAATTAAACCCTCACAATCAGGCTGGCTGTACAATCACTCAATTGCAAATCGCTAAATTAAGCTACTAGCTAAACTAGGAAAGCATAAATCTAGCACCCAAGGATTATTCTTAACAGCGACGTGGCTTCGGTGACGGTGCGGGTTGGTCGCGGATTAGACATGGGGATTGGCTGCGGTGGGGACGTGGGGTGGGTTGGGGTGGTCGGGGAGGGACGAAGGGATGGAGGGGGTGAGGAATGGTGGTGGTTTGCGCAGGTGGCTGCCGGGTTGGTTATATTAAAAAAGGGGAGGATCGGATGGCTGGCCAAAATTTGCGGCCTCGGCCGAAATCTACACGTGTGTTTGAGAGGTGCGGTGCACGGCCGATGTGTGGCGAGGCATGTTGTCCATGACGCCGGTGATCACCAACGACACCTCGATGTGCTGAACCCTCGTCAACAGCTTCCGGTCATCGTCAGCTCTTTGGTATGTCCGAGTGGCAGCCGCACCAAGCCTTGCTAGCCAGTCCACTGCACCAACGGGCCTGAATGCACATAGCAGCCTGCTCGCCGCCAGCCCAAATATGCTAGCAGCTCGTGGCACACCAGGCCTGTATCCAGTCCAACGCGCCAATGGACCTGGCACGCACATCGCCTGTTGGCCAGCCCAATATGCTGCGCTTGTCGCTGCGGTTGCTTCGGGGGATGTTTAGTCCCACCTCAAGCACTGGCGCACCTTAAATACGCGTCACCTGGCACTGTCGAACTTACGAACACAATTGCATACTCCATCCATCTCTCAAAGAGTATCTTTTTAGATTTATCCTATTTTAAGTTTGATGAAATTTATAATGAAGAGTATCAATATTTATAACACTAAATAGGTATGCTACGGAAGTATATTTCATAATGAATCTAATGAAACTTGCTAGACATCAAAAATATTAATATATTTTTATATAAATTTGATCAAACATAAGATGGTTTAACTTAGGACAGAACTGAAGAACATTCTTTACGGGGTTGAACTTAGGACAGAATTAAAGAACACTCTTTGCGGGATGGAGGAGTACGATTGTTACACATCTGAACTATCCATCCGGCCGCTAGCGTGGGATTCTGGTCTATCCATCCGTGACCATTTCAGTTGCGGGCCGATGGTTTGCGCGGGATTCCTTTGGGTTCCCCCAATGAATGGTCGAGCCTGATGTTGAGTCTCCAGTCCTTTCGGTCCAACCTTTTTTTTCACATATATTTTTTGTTTATCATATTTTTCTTTAGAGTTCCTTTTTAATTTTCATTTTTTAGTTTGTGTGGTCTGTTCTCAAGGAGTTCTCCTAAACTCTTCTTTATGTCATGGTACATTGGACAATAGTTAGCTCCCGAAGCACCACTTCAAACAGCGCAATATATCAATTTCCCAAGTGATTTAATTATTTTTTTTATTACACAGTCCATGGGCACCAACTTGAGGAAAGAATTGACCACTAGCAATGCACTGTAAACTTTGCATTGCACATGCGGCTGTTTCAGTCTTCTCTACGCTTTGCCAACATGATATTGCCATTTTCTTGCACTATGACATCCTATACTGTCATCTATGTCGTTTGGCCACACTACTACTGTTGGGAAACTGCCAGGAAAGGCTTGAAGGTCAGTATGAGCCCGATGACCTCTGTCAAATTCAGTGGCAGAAACACCATATGGTCTCCCGCATATACAGCATGTACATGAAAAATGCAAGGACCAATCAAATACCTCTTCCAGTCATGTACTAGGGTCATATAGGAGTAACTATATCTATATACACTTGTTATATACATTAGAATGGTAGCATTTTCCATTAGGATGCTCCATACCTTGAAAAAATGCGGCATGTTGGCGCTTTTGTGCCCATGAGAATCACTACTGGAAAACTGACTATTAGTCCTAGTTGGTAGGCCTCAAATCTCTCTAAAAGTCATTCGGTATAAATTTTTCAAGATAAAAGGGGGTCTTTAGTTTCAAGTCATCCACCCGATGCTAAAGGCCCCCTTTAATCCCGGACTAAATAATTTCAAAAAAAAAGCTGCACGCTCCCACTCCTGCCGGCCGCCCGCGCCGCCACACCGGCCGACCGGCCGCCGGCCTCGGCTTTGCCCCTTGCGTGCTCCCCACTGGCCACCCGCGCCACGGCCGCCGGAGCTGGCCACCCTCGGCCCTCCACGGCATGGCCGCCGTTGCCAGCTGCCTTCACCCTCCATGCCATGGCTGTCGGGTGCCAGCCGCCCTCGCCCTCCTCGTGCGCCGCCGGGTGCCCCTACCATGTGGGCCACCAGCTGCCCTCACCCTCCATGAGCATCGCCATCGCCAGCCAATCCACCCCATTGGCTATCCCTGAGCCTATCCACCCCACCGCCGGTCTTCAACGCGAGGTCGGGCGCCGCCACCTTGCCATGGGACGCGAGCGCGAGCGCGCCCGATGCCGCCGCCCCCTCCTATGGGTGGAGAGGCAAGCGAGAGGAGGAGGGAAGAGGAGAATAGGGAAAAATGAAGGCCTGCACCCACCCGCCGCCACCGCCCGCCAGCTTCCGCCCGTGCCTGCCGCCTGCCCACCCTCAAACGGCTCCGCCGTGCCGCCGCTCCGCCCGCGCCCACGCCTGCCACCCGCCAGCCTCCGTCGCTCGCCCTACCCTCACCCTGCTGCCGCTCCTCACTACCAGTGAGGGGCGAGCAGAGGGGGAAGGGGAGGGGCAGCAGCTAGAGAGAGGAGGAGAGGAGGCTTCTGTGGTGGAAGGAGAGAGGATAAGGAAGGGTGGGCACTGTGCAGAGAGGATAAGGAGGAGGTAGAATTAAAGGGTGGGAGGCGCTGCATGCGTGTATGGGAGGAGTGATCTTTTGTCCCGGTTGGAAATTCGAACCGGGACTAAATCTTTTGTCTTGGTTGTAAATTTCCGACCGGGATAAAAGGATGGAGCTTTTGTCCCGGTTGGAATTTTCAACCGGGACGAAAAGGGGGATGTCGCTGTTAGTTCTTTTCAACCGGGACTAAAGCTCCTCCCGTCGGTATTCTTTCGATGCCTTATTTTGAGCTGGGATTAAAGCCACTTTAGTCAGGGGCCCAATGTTAACCGGGACAAAAGAGGTTGGATGGAAGGTCAGTTCTCTAGTAGTGAATTTGCATCAAGAGGTACACAAGTCTCTTCTTCCAAATGCATGTATTGTTTGGATTGGTACATGCTTTCATTCTTATCAGGCAAAATGCAATCACTAAGCTAGGAATAATAGTTTAAACCAGCAAAAATTTTCCCCACTAAGAATTGAGATAGCATTTTATGAACAACAAGAATGCAAGGGTGTTTATGAGGCAAAATGCAATCACTGTCAATTTTTGTTGTTGGTGGGAGCGAGTCTGAGTGCCAGCCGAGTAGTTGTGCGGTCATCAATTATTGTCGTTGCTATTTTTAAAATACTCTCCCTTTACTCTCCGAGGGTGTACTATACTTTTTTTGTCTTTTGTGGTGCGAATGCCTTCACGTGAATGAGGTCAGAGAGCATCTTGCTGACTCGTCAGTACTTGTTGTCACGAGCGAATAGTAACTCCCGAGTGGGTAGTGGTTGTGGCGCTTGGCTATAAATAGACTGCCGTGGAGGTTGATCAAGGTCAGGCTTGGGTAGCAATGGATTGCTTTCGGCTGCTGTTATTTGATTGTAGAGAACCTTTGAAGAGTACTCCGGTGCTAGAAGATTCCTCATAGATTAGAGCCACCTTCCCTCCACATACTCTTGCGCTCGTAGGGATAGCCGCGATGCTAGAAGAATCATCGTAGGAGGTGTAGTCGCGTGCCTCATCTTGCAGCTAGTGATCCAGCTAAGTCCGTACTGGATCTCACGAGTGATGGGTGATGAGTGTCGCGGTCTTTATTCGGCTCTCTTATTAGAGGTGGAGGTGTGGCATGCAGTGTGGGACGGCTCGCCGAAGCTAGCAAGGGAGCAGTCTTGGTTTTTTCTCCCTTATGAAGTGCCGAGGATTCATCATTGCCGCTGTCGAGGTAGCGGTGGTGCAGGAGTTCCTGGTGTTGTTTCGGAGGAGGACCTGGATATGGCTGCATTTTGCGTAGCTTCCTTGCGTGTGGGCCCTTCCTTTTGTAGTAGTCGGTAGGCCTGTGTGGCTTTGTGATATTGTAAAAGCCTGAGGCTTAAATGCAGACCACCACTAGGCGATTGCTTGTAGTCTTTGCTGTGCTGTTTATATTGTATTTTGAGTACCCTTACTCTGTTATGAGTAATCATATGTAACTTCAGAAATTTGTTCTGGTTGAAGCAATCTTGAGTAAAAAACCGCTTTTGTCCTTTTGAAGTTTCGGAAGTTGTACTGAGACTTCATTGCCTGTAGGTTTTTTGATGAACTGGTCTTGATAGTCCAGTTGTGTATCAAGAGTAGAGTATCAGTAGTCGGAGTCGGGCTGTAGGCTCCGAGTAGCTGACAATAAGTGTTTGTTTGAGAGACTTGGGGCGAAGGCCCGAGTACGTTGTCTACTATGGGTAGTAGCATTTGTTTGAGAGACTTGGGGCGAAGGCCCGAGTACGTTGTCTACTATGGGTAGTACTGACAGAGATGTTCTATATTCCAGGAATTTGGTATTTGTTCGCTTGTGAGCTCTTGTAGTCTGTATGATCCGGGTCCTATCACCTTGGATATGATGTAGGGACCTTCCCATGACGAGCTGAGTTTGTGTCCTGGATTCGTTTGAAGACCATGTCGCCTAAGTTAAGGGATCGCTCCTTAATATTGCGGTCGTGGTATCGTCTTAACCCGTCGAGGTATCTGGCTGATTGAATTAGGGCTGCACATCTATTTTCTTCCAGACTATCCAGATCCAGGCGTCTTGTTTCTTCGGCCATTCCTTCGTCATATTGTTCAACTAGAGGAGACTGTCACATGACGTCTGCGGGTAGGATAGCTTCTGAGCCATATACAAGAAAATAGGGGGAGAACCTAGTAGACTTGCATGGTTGGGTTCATAGTCCCCACAGAACAGCTTTTGTATTGATGGGTACTGAGTTTTGGAGTCTGAGAGTACTTCCCTAACGAAGTACACGGGTATCTGGACTTTATAAACGTGGCTTGGTTCGAATCGTTCGACTACTACTGCGGTGCTGAGGACGTGAGTAGTAGCTGCTATGTATAGGAGCAAGTCCTCGTTTGGTGATGGAGTGGTGAGGATTGGTGGTTTTTATAGAAAGTCTTTGAGATGCGTTAATGCTTTGTCTGCCTCTTATGTCCATTTAAACTTGTCTTATCGTTTGAGAAGCTTGAAGAAGGGTAGTCCTCATTGTGACGACTGACCCCAAATCTCATGAGTTAATCTTAATCCGAGTCCCTAATCCCCATCTCAGCTTTCCTGAGTTTAAGTACTCAACCTCCAGTCCAGTTCCGACCCCTGAGATCCGACCTCTCCCTCTTTTCCCCCAGTCCCGACCCCGCCGACCACAACTCACCCTCCGGATCCTTCTAAGTCTTCCCACAACGCCTCCCTTCAATCTGAGCAGTGGACAGACTAAAATCTTTTCCACAGATCTCCCACAGCAGACACACTCGAGTAGCATGCCCGCTTCAGAGTTCCCCCACCGTGTGGCTCAACTCTTTCGACCCCCGCTGCTCCGCCCCGTCGCCAGCCGCGACCGGATGGATATCCGTGCCCCCTTCCCCAATCGCAGCGGAAACCCTCTGCAACCCTTTCTGCAGCACCTCACCGCCCGCGCCCATCATCACCCCGCCGGACCCCCGGCTGTGGAGCCCGATGCCTCCCGCCTTTTCCGCCACCCCTCCACAGTCGCGCCGCCCGGACTGCGCTACGCGACGATTCCTCCGTCGCCAATCCAGACCCCGGCCACGACAGTCCCTTTACCGCCTTGTCAGAGCAGTGCCCCGACAGTCTGTTGCTTCGCGCTCGCCCGCGCAGCCGCAGCCCGCCTGTCTTCTCACCTGAGCAACCTCGCTTCTAGTGCCGTTCCCCCGATCACTTCCATCAGATCCACCGCACGACGACCCCCGCCTCCGCCAAATCTCAACCACCGGCAAAACCGCGCCTGCGCCGCCCCATCTCTGGTGCCCAATGGCCGCCGGTGTCATCCCCGAAGCCCTGCTCCACCGCACCACTGCTCAATCACCGCCGTGGCAGCGCACTCCATTGCCTCTTCCCGGTCTTCGCACCGCTCCAACTCTCTCTCTTCCGCGCAGCTATAAAAGGGAATGCTAGAGCTGCGCTGGAGTCTCCTTCGCCATCGCTGCCTTGCTGCCGTTCCTCTGCATCATGCTCAAAGCGCTACCGCCTAAGTCCCTGAGGAACTCTCCTCTCCACTCCACGCCCGCCCTTCCAATCCACCCAACCGCTTGCTCCTCCATGCTGCGCAAGCGCTTGCTTGTTTCCACAAGAAGCGCCACCGCCGCCGTCGGAGCACCGCCAGGCATCACCTACCCAAGTCTTCGTGTTTCCATCCTCCGCCCAAGTCTTCTCTCTTCCGACCCCAAGCTTCACCTGTGAACCGAAGGTAAGCTGCCGACCCTTTTTCCATCTCGTCCGACCCCTTCTGTTCGTCCGACCCTCTTTCCGCCTCGTCCGACCCCTTCTCTTCATCCGAACCCTTCTGTTCGTCTGACCCCTATCTGTCCGCCCGACCCCTTTCTCTGCCTCGTCCGACCTATCCGTTCGACCGACCCCTTTTCTCCGTCTCGCCCGACCTTGTCTGTTCACCGACCCTTTCTCCGCCTCGCCCGAGGGCTCGGCTGTATCCTTTTCCTAGACCCGCGGGTATATGTGTAAAGATTTGGGGACTTCTCTGCGTTAAGTCTGAGGATCCCCAGCACATCTATTCCTCTAGTCTAAAGGTCCAACCATAAGTTCCTTTCCATCCGACCCTTATATCTTGATCTCCACACACTCAAGTACACTTCCCTACCTTTTCTGTAGCTTTGCTACCAGTGTCCGAGCCTTAACTCGCAAGTGTTGCTATTGTTTAAACCGTCTAAAAGTGCTAACTTTTGCATTTGGATTCGTGTAGAGCTGTATCTCGCTGACGGTGACTACGAGCTGTACCCGGCGCCTGAAGAAGGAGTTGCGGCAGAGCTCCCGCTTCCAGAAGCTGAAGCCGCCCCCGCAGAAGACCCCTTTCCTTCCTCCTTGTTTGAAGGCAAGCCCCGGATGCATGAAACCCCTATGTTTCCCAAACTTGCGCATGCCTTCTTCTCCATGTTTGTGCATTTACGTATAGGAGTTGTTTGCAAACCTAGATGCATAACTTAGATCCCTTGATCTGAACACTAGCTGTTGGACCGAGTAGATGCTTTGCTTAAATAGGAAGCGGTAAAAGACGAGTGATTTCCTGTCACTCGCGAGTTGGTAGGAGTTGGTTGTTCCTCTTCTGTTACAACTATAAGGACGATGGACGGGGCAGGATTCTGGTTAACTCTTTGGTGGTCGGCTGATCACCCCGTCTGTCTATGGAACTTGTTAAGGCCCGACAGTGGTGGTGTTCGTGATCAAGTGTTTGAAAGTACTAACCTCATACTTATTATGGGATGAGGAAGCCGAGTACCGGATTGAACCTAGATGTGAGCGGTCGCCCCATTGTCCTTGGAACGGAGTTTCCCCTGCTAGCTGTCGCACGTGGTTGCAAGCGTGGTCACAGAACGGCAGAGGCCGGGTCTGTTGAACCTTGCACCAAAGGAAATGGGCCCGACATGGGTTAGGGGATTGATGGGGAAGGCCGACACAGGAAGTGACCCTCGGTGGTGCGCGGATGTCGTGAGGTTAGGTTCACCATGCATGGTTAAAGAACTCGAATCGATTCATCTGCCTCTCACAGTTTGAGACTGCTTGATCGCTATGCTACCCTGAGTAAGAAAGAAATATGATGGTGACATGGTCTGGATGTTGATATATATATATATATATACCTTTTGGTTGGTTCTATGTTTGCTTAGAGTAAGTTGCTAACCTAGACCGGATAATGAACTTAGAACCTGAGCTAAAACTTGAAACAGGGATCTACAATAGTGTTTTTGGCAACCAAACCCCTTAGCCAAAGAGCCTTGCATGTCTAGAAAGGTGGAGTAGCTTTACTCCTGCCGGTTAAGTCTTGTTGAACTTAGTAACTCAGCCTTGTTGTGGCTCTTCTTTTTCAGGTGAAGTTGCTGCTCCCGAGCCTCCTTCTGTTAGCACTTGGCCGCCCCAGCTCCCTTCGGGTTGGACGGTCAAGTGGGATCCCTCCTCGGACAGCGAGGAGAGGGATCACTGACATCCTGGCTGGCCTCACCAGGGATGTCCGACCCCGGCGAAGTAGCTTCCGCTCGTTTTTGCCTTCTGTTGTTTTTCTTTTGAACCTTGTAAAACTCTGATGTTTGTTTTATGGCCGAACTAAATGGTTAAGTTGGTTAACTCGGTGGACTTGTTGTATTCTCTGGAACCGCTCACCTTCGTGTGAGTTTGCTAACTCGGTCCTGTTCAAGTGGTTAAATCGGAGGAAATCCGACGGCATTTCGTGTTAACTTGGCTTAGGCATGAGTGTCGCGTGTTAGGCGACTTAACCATGTTTAAGCAAGCTAATCCGAAGTGGATCCACCACACTCATTCTCCAAGTCTCGAGATGAATCAGTTAAGGGCTGCCATGCAGCCCGTGAGTTTCTGCACCTCCTTGATGCTAGCTGGTGCGTGCATATTTGTGATGGTAGAAATTTTCTCTACGTTGGCCTCAATGCCGCGATGGCTAATGATGAACTTGAGTAGTTTGCCGGAAGGTACACCAAAAACGCATTTGGTAGGGTTAAGTTTTCAGAGGAAAGCTCATAGGCTTGAGAAGGTTTCCTCCAAATCGATGATTAGGTCCTCCTGGTTTCTTGTTTTGATGACTACGTCGCCCACGTAAGCTTCTATGTTGCGATGCAATTATTTTTTGAAGCACATCTGTATCGCGCGCTGGTAAGTCACGCCTGTGTTTTTTAATCCAAATGACATTGTTTTGTAACAAAAAGCCCCAAATAGAGTGATGAAGGCTGTTTTAGCTTGATCTTCTTCTTTGAGGCTTATCTGGTGGTAACCTGAGTAACAGTCTAGAAAGCATAGTAAATCGCGGTTGTTTTGCCCACGTTTATCATACGTGCGCAGGTTCCGTGTGTTGATTCATACGAAGGGTGGTATGGTTCGATTCCAATGAGCCTATCATCATGGTTGTTCGCCACGTCTATTATACGTGCGCTGATTCCACATCACGAGTATACGAAGGGTTATACGGTTCCATTCAAAGGGGACCTATTTCCACGGTTGGGTGCTGTCCATGCAGCCTTGAACGCATGGGTGCTGTTTTTATAGTGAACGGTAATGTTTGGGGACGCTTTCGTGGGTGCTGGCACGAAAGGTTCATGTGGTTGTGTTTTTCTGTAGGTACACTAACCGCGTTCGCTTAGGAGACGCTACTAGAACCGACTAGCTACTATAGGGAGAGACGTACTTGTTGCCTTGCCACCGGCACTAACTGCGTAAGACCAAGTTTTGGCAGTTGTTTTAGTTGAGAACGAGGTAGGCCGTCCATGCGTCATAAACTAAAATCTGTGGAACCCCTCCCTGAAGCAACCTTGCTCGGAAAAGCTCTTCTTCGGTTCTGAGGCTTTCTAGTTTTCCTTTCGCTTGTGCTCGGTCAAATCTGAATGCTTTTCTGTCCGACCCCTTTCTTCCTAAGAGTTCTATCTCATGTTGTCTTGGTTCTTGGTTCCAGATGGCCGCCCCCGGACATGTTCTGAACGGCACCGATGGCATCTCTTATTCGACGTGCCTGCACTTCGAGGGTTTTCCCGCTATTCTGTGGGACACCTTGAAGTGGTTCGGGTACCAGTCTCCGCCCTTGTACGTGGGACGGATGTACCTGGAGCACGGCGTCCAGAGGTGCAATGTGCAGGCAGTGGTACCCCCACCTCCTGTGCGGCCCGAGTGGCCCCAGCTTGGAATCTCAACATACGGCCACACACTGGAAGATACATGGGAGTCAGCTGCTCTACAGCTCCTCACTCAGTTCTGTCAGCTGCACCCGCTGGAGGTCACCCTGGACCCAATCGGCTTGTTCCCTGCCAGGGATCGGCTAGACCCGGCGTGGCTCGACCGCGTTAGCAACATCGAGGTGTTGGCCACATCCCACTCGATGGTCACCATCTCCACCAGTGTCAGGTGCATGTCAGCCCTGTATCGGCTGATTGAGCTTCAAGGACGAACCATGGCTGTCTTGGCCCGGATCGCCGTGGACACCCAAGGACACCTCAATGCCGCCAAAGGGGACATGGTGGGACAAACCTATCAACTCATCCAAAGAGGCATCCAAATTCACGACATGCAAGACCGGATCTCCGAACTTGAGGGAGAAGTAACCGATCTGGTGGACGGCATGATCGAGCTGTCGGAAGAGAAGATGGAAGTAGAAATGGAGCTGGCAGTTGCTAATGCTCATCTGGACGAGCACCACGCCGAGCTCGACGATATGCATGCCCTCCAAATGCAGTTGGAAGAGCCAGAAGACCCTGAGGAGGTCGAGGGAGCGTCCAACATGGACATTGAGGAGGACGACGCCCCTTCTCCAACTCACAGTGTTCCCTCGTAGATGGAGAGTTGTAGGGAGCTAATCTTTTGTTGAACTCCTTAGCAACCTAAATTTTGGATAGTCATGTAAATAGGTTAGCCTTAAGTTGAGTACTTCCTCTTGTGTTTTAAGACCAGCAATGTAATGATCTCAGTTGAATTCAGATCTTAGCCTGACCTTTGACTCCTTTGCAACAACATTTGGGATGCCAGACGGTGCGAGTTTGTGCTGTGACCACACACCCATTTTTTTGTGGGTCTGTCCAAGTTTGGCCGACCCCGGGTCACGAGGTTAGACGCGCCCGACCCCTCGAGGCAATTCTCCGCCTCGCCCGACCCCCTTCTTGTGCGGTTCGTTTCGCCGACCCCTTCCTTGAGCTGTTTCGCCTAGCCTGACCCCTTGGCCTAAGGTCAAACAATGGAACTCCTGGAATCTGGTTATGGTTCGCCCGAAGTCGTGTGCAGAGCTAATATAGATGTTAACTAAGATGGCAAGAGGAAGTGTGTGTCTCCTTTATAAAGTTGTGTGTTACATTGTCGGCAAGAGTTGCATTGGAGGATTTACTTGTGCGTTCCTATCTGTTAAGGAATACTTCTGAGTTTATGGAATTAATGGAACGTTGGCTCTTGCAGATGGCGCATCACACCAGGTCTGGCTCTGTGCCCAGCAGCAGTGAGCAAAGACAGGATCTTTCCCCACCCCCACCCTCGTCTCCACTGGAGGCGATCTTAGCGGCTCAAACCGAGCTGCTGAGGCATCTGGTACAGGGGCAACAACAGCAGCAGCCCCAAGGAGGAGGGGCTCAGCAGCAACCTCATGTTGCTCGCTATGAGGACTTCTTGGGGACGCAGCCCCCTCTGTTCCAGAAGACGCAAGACCCGCTCGACGCAGACGCCTGGGTTCGCACAATCGAATCCAAGTTCAAGCTTCTCACCGCCCAGTGCCCCGACCACAACAAAGCCCGATTTGCAGCCCAACAACTGCGTGGTTCCGCCCGGCTCTGGTGGGATCACTACCGTGCCATGTTGCCGGCCGACCATATCGTCAGCTGGAATGAGTTCAAGACTGCGTTCAGAGGACACCACATTCCGGAAGGTCTCCTGGAGCGCAAGCTCAACGAGTTCCTGGCTCTTACCCAGGGAAACCGAGATGTCCTACACTACGCCCAAGCTTTCAATGACCTGTGCTGTTATGCCGGCTACCATGCGGACACAGACGAGAAGAAGTAGGATAGATTCCGCCGAGGGCTAAGTCTGGAGCTTAGAGAGAGGTTGAACCCCATTAAGATGGACACCTATAACGAGTTGGTCAATTTGGCCATCTCACAAGAGGATTGCATGTAGGCTCTCAAAGCCGACCAGAAGAGAAAGGCCTCCGTGGCATTTCTGAGCCCACCCGCTCGAAGGTTCAGAATGGTTCCTCCACAGGCGCCCAGCCGACCCCAGCAGTCGGGAAGATGGGTTGCCCGACCCCTGCCAGTGGCAGCACCTCGTTTTCCTAGCTTCCAACCACAGGCGCCCTGGTCGACCCTACAACCACCCACATCCTGCAACTGGTAACCGCTGCTTCACCTACGGCAATGAAGGGCATTTTGCTAAGGACTGCCCCAGGAACAGAAGTCAGTAGCCTGGCCACAACTCCATGGCGAACAGAGGAAGAAGGCCCAAGGTGCAAGTTCGACAAGGACGGCTCAACTACACCAGCTTGACCGAGCTCCCCGAGGGTGCGCTAGTGATGACGGGTACTTTCCTTGTCTTAAATCAAGCTGTTGTGGTTTTGTTTGATTCGGGAGCCTCCCATAGCTTCATCGGGAGTAAGACTAGAGAAAGATGTGAGCTGAGTATCGGTCACACTAAAGGATCATATGTGATCTCCACTCCTGGAAGGAAGATAGCCTCAGACCAGATCGTTACTCTTGTACCTCTCCAGCTAGGCCAAACTCTTTTCAAGGAAAATCTTATCATCCTTGACCTGGAAGAAATAGACATCATCCTTGGGATGGATTGGATGACCAGACACCAAGTGGTTCTAGACATAGCTGCCCGAACTCTCCACATCAGCTCACCCTTTCATGGCAGTTCTACCCTACCCTTGAAACCCCCTGAATCTGCACTTCCTTGTGCATACCCTCTATCGGAAGCCCGGCTAGAAAGCCTCCCTGTTGTCTGTGAGTACCCGGATGTGTTCCCAGAGGACTTGCCCGGCATGCCGCCCGATCGAGATGTGGAGTTTTCCATAGAGTTGATTCCTGGCACCGCTCCGATATCCAAGAGACCCTATCGGATGCCGCCTGCTGCGTTGGCCGAGTTGAAGACCCAGTTGCATGATCTGTTGGAAAAAGGCTTCATCCGACCCAGTGCATCACCCTGGGGTTGCCCAGCCCTGTTTGTGAAGAAGAAGGATGGGAGTCTACGCATGTGTGTGGACTACCGACCCCGCAATGCGGTGACTGTCAAGAACAAGTACCCACTCCCCCGCATTGACGTCTTGTTTGATCAGTTAGCTGGAGCAAGGGTGTTCTCCAAGGCCGACCTTCATTCTGGTTATCACCAAATCAAGATCCGGCCATGCAACATCTCCAAGACCGCCTTCTCCACAAGATATGGACTATATGAGTACCTGGTCATGTCTTTCGGACTCACCAATGCACCCGCATACTTCATGTATCTCATGAACTCGGTGTTCATGCCCGAGTTGGACAAGTTTGTAGTGGTGTTCATTGATGATATCCTAGTGTACTCGAAGAACGAAGAAGAACATGCCGATCATCTTCATGTAGTTCTCCAACGGCTGAGAGATCATCAGCTCTATGCCAAGTTCTCCAAGTGTCAATTTTGGTTAGATAGTGTCAAATTCTTGGGACACACTATCTCTAGGAATGGCATAGCCGTCGACCCCAGCAAGGTACAGGAAGTCATGGACTGGAAGCCTCCCGCCTCAGTGCACCAGATCTGAAGTTTCCTTGGACTAGCAGGCTACTATCGGCGTTTCATACCGGACTTCTCCAAGATAGCTAAGCCGATGACTGAGCTGCTGAAGAAAGAGGTCAGATTCATGTGGAACAACAAGTGTGAAGAAGCCTTCAAGACCCTGAAGCACTTGCTGACCACAACCCCGGTTTTGGCTCAACCCGACCTCTCTAGGCCGTTTAATGTGTACTGTGACGTCTCTGGCACTAGACTTGGGTGTGTTCTTATGCAAGACAACCGAGTCATTGCCTATGCCTCACGGGCGTTACGACCTCATGAGTTGAACTACCCGACCCATGATCTTGAGTTGGCAGCAGTGATTCATACCTTAAAGATATGAAGACACTATCTGATGGACACTCACTGCAACATCTACACCGACCACAAGAGCCTCAAGTACATCTTCACTCAAGTCAACCTCAACATGCGCCAAAGAAGATGGTTGGAGTTGATAAAGGACTTTGATTTGGAAGTGCACTATCACCCCAGCAAGGCCAACGTGGTGGCTGATGCCCTTAGCCGCAAGAACTGCTGCAACTATTTGTCGGCAACAACCTTCACCGAGACACTGTGTGATGGTATGGGAAAGCTCAGTTTGGAAGTTGTTTCCCATGGGACCCTCGATCACATATCTCTTGAGTCTGTTCTAGAAAACCAAATCGGGTCCGCCCAGTTAGAAGATGAAGAAGTAAGGCGGATCATGAGAAAGATTTCCTTGAAGGATGAAGGGTATAAGCAATTCTGACAGGATGAGACTGGGAAGGTGTATTATGGAACCCGACTTGTTGTCCCAGCTGACCCAATCTGAGAAAGCAAATCCTAGATGAAGCCCATCTCTCTAAGTTCTCACTCCATCCTAGCAGCAATAAGATGTACTATGACATCCGTCAAACCTTCTGGTGGTGTGGAATGAAGCCGGAGATTGCCCGGTATGTTTCAGAGTGTGACACCTGCCAACGCGTCAAGGCCAGCCATCTAAAGGTAGCAGGTACCCTGCAGCCCCTACCTATTCCCTCTTGGAAATGGGAAGACATCAACATGGACTTCATTGTTGAACTACCCCTTACATCGCAGCGACATGATTCCATTTGGGTTATAGTGGACCGCCTGACCAAGACCGCCCACTTCCTTCCTGTCCACACCACCTACACAGCCAAGAAGTATGCGGAGTTGTACCTTGACCGCATTGTTTCCCTACACGGTGTGTCTAGGACGATCATCTCTGATCGAGGAGTTCAATTTGTAGCACGCTTTTGGGAACAGATACAAGCATCAATGGGCACCAAGCTCATCCGTAGCTCAACCTATCATCCTCAAACCGATGGTCAGACCGAAAGATTTAATCAGATTCTTGAAGACATGTTGAGAGCTTGTGTCATCCATTATGACAAAAATTGGGACAAGTGCTTGCCCTTGGCAGAGTTCTCCTACAACAATAGCTACCAGACTAGCTTGAAGATGGCACCGTTTGAAGCCTTATATGGCCGAAGATGCCGGACACCATTGAATTGGTCCTAAGCTGGAGAAAGACAAACCTATGGTCCTGACTTAGTGGTACAAGCTGAAGAACAAGTGAAGGTAATTCAAGCAAATCTCAAGGCTGCCCAATATCGACAAAAGAGTTACTCCGACAGGAGAAGAAGACCCCTGCAGTTTGACCTTGGTGATCATGTGTATCTTCGAGTCTCCCCGACCAAAGGAGTGCAACGGTTTGGAGTAAAAGGGAAGTTGGCTCCCCGTTACATTGGCCCATATGAGATTGTGGAAATTTGTGGACCAGTTGCTTACCGGATCCAACTTCCAGAACAGCTCTCGGCCATACATGATGTTTTCCATGTGTCTCAACTGAAGAAAATGTCTCCAAGTCCCAGTCGAGACCTTAGAGCAAGAGCAACTTCAACTCGAGCCCGACCTGACCTATGTCGAGTACCTGGCCAAGGTTCTTGACCAGAAGGAGAGGCACACCTGACACCAAGCGGTGAAAATGTACAAAGTCCTATGGAATAACCACACCGAAGATGAAGCAACATGGGAAACAGAAGAGTATCTGAACAAGCAATTCCCAGGTTTTCTCTCCATCCAAGGAGGTAAGGACTGCACCCCCCCCCCACTGGTTACTCTTACACCCGAATCTCGGGACGAGATTCTTTTTAAGGGGGGTAGGCTGTGACGACTGACCCCAAATCTCATGAGTTAATCTTAATCCGAGTCCCTAATCCCCATCTCAGCTTTCCTGAGTTTAAGTACTCAACCTCCAGTCCGGTTCCGACCCCTGAGATCCGACCCCTCTCTCTTTTCCCCCAGTCCCGACCCCGCCGACCCCAACTCACCCGCCGGATCCTTCTAAGTCTTCCCACAAAGCCTGCCTTCAATCTGAGCAGTGGACCAACCGAGACTGACCGGTGGACCCACAAAAATCTTTTCCACAGATCTCCCGCGACAGACGCACTCGAGTAGCATGCCCGCTTCAGAGTTCCCCCACCGCGTGGATCAACTCTTCCGACCCCCGCCGCTCCGCCCCGTCGCCGACCGTGACCGGATGGATATCCGCGTCCCCTTCCCCAATCGCAGCGGAAGCCCTCTACAACCCTTTCTGCAGCACCTCGCCGCGTGCGCCCATCATCACCTCACCGGACCCCCGGCTGCGGAGCCCGATGCCTCCCGCCTTTTCCGCCACCCCTCCACAGTCGCGCCGCCCGGACTGCGCTACGCGACGATTCCTCCATCGCCAATCCAGACCCCGGTCGCGACTGTCCCTTTCCCGCCTTGTCAGAGCAGTGCCCCGACAGTCTGTTGCTTCGCGCTCACCCACGCAGCCGCAGCCCGCTTGTCTTCTCACCTGAGCTACCTCGCTTCTAGCGCCGTTCCCCCGGTCACTTCCATCAGATCCACCGCACGATGACGCCCGCCTCCGCCAAATCTCAACCACCGGCAAAACCGCGCCTGCGCCGCCCTGTCTCTGGTGCCCAATGGCCACCGGTGTCATCCCCGAAGCCTTGCTCCGCTGCACCGCTGCTCAATCGCCGTCGTGGCAGCGCACTCCATCGCCTCTTCCCGGTCTTCGCACCACTTCAACTCTCTCTCTTCCGCGCAGCTATAAAAGGGAATGCCAGAGCTCCGCCGGAGTCCCCTTCGCCATCGCTGCCTTGCTGCCGTTCCTCTGCATCGTGCTCAAAGCGCTACCACCTAAGTCCCTGAGGAACTCTCCTCTCCGCTCCACGCCCGCCCTGCCAATCCACCCAGCCGCTTGCTCCTCCGTGCTGCATAAGCGCTTTCTTGTTTCCACAAGAAGCGCCGCCGCCGCCGTCGGAGCACCGCCGGGCATCGCCTGCCCAAGTCTTTGTGTTTCCATCCTCCGCCCAAGTCTTCTCTCTTCCGACCCCAAGCTTCACCTGTGAACCGAAGGTAAGCTGCCGACCCTTTTTCCGTCTCGTCCGACCCCTTCTGTTCGTCCGACCCTTTTTCCGCCTCGTCCGACCCCTTCTCTTCGTCTGACCCCTTCTGTTCGTCCGACCCCTATCTGTCCGCCCGACCCCTTTCTCTACCTCGTCTGACCTATCCGTTCGACCGACCCCTTTTCTCCGTCTCGCCCGATCTTGTCTGTTCACCGACCCTTTCTCCGTCTCGCCCGAGGGCTCGGCTGTATCCTTTTCCTAGACCCGAGGGTATATGTGTAAAGATTTGGGGACTTCTCTGCGTTAAGTCTGAGGACCCCCAGCACATCTATTCCTCTAGTCTAAGGGTCCGACCATAAGTTCCTTTCCATCCGACCCTTATATCTTGATCTCCACACACTCAAGTACACTTCCCTAGCTTTTCTGTAGCTTTGCTACTAGTGTCCGAGCCTTAACTCGCAAGTGTTGCTGTTGTTTAAACCGTCTAAAAGTGCTAACTTTTGCATTTGCATTCGTGTAGAGCTGTATCTCGCCGACGGTGACTACGAGCTGTACCCGGCGCCCGAAGAAGGAGTTGCAGCAGAGCTCCCGCTTCCAGAAGCCGAAGCCGCCCCCGCAGAAGACCCCTTTCCTTCCTCCTTGTTCGAAGGCAAGCCCCGGATGCATGAAACCCCTATGTTTCCCAAACTTGCGCATGCCTTCTTCTCCATGTTTGTGCATTTACGTATAGGAGTTGTTTGCAACCCTAGATGCATAACTTAGATCCCTTGATCTGAATACTAGCTGTTGGACCGAGTAGATGCTTTGCTTAAATAGGAAGCGGTAAAAGCCGAGTGATTTCCTGTCACTCGCGAGTTGGTAGGAGTTGGTTGTTCCTCTTCTGTTACAACTATAAGGACGATGGACGGGGCAAGGTTCTGGTTAACTCTTTGGTGGTCGGCTGATCGCCCCGTCTATCTATGGAACTTGTTAAGGCCCGACAGTGGTGGTGTTCGTGATCAAGTGTTTGAAAGTACTAACCTCATACTTATTATGGGATGAGGAAGCCGAGTACCAGATTGAACCTAGACGTGAGCGGTCGCCCCATTGTCCTTGGAACGGAGTTTCCCCTGCTAGCTGTCGCACGTGGTGGCAAGCGTGGTCACAGAACGGCAGAGGCCGGGTCTGTGGAACCTTGCACCAAAGGAAATGGGCCCGACACGGGTTAGGGGATTGATGGGGAAGGCTGACACAGGAAGCGACCCTCGGTGGTGCGCGGATGTCGTGAGGTTAGGTTCACCATGCATGGTTAAAGAACTCAAATCGATTCGTCTGGCTCTCACAGTTTGAGACTGCTTGATCGCTATGCTACCCTGAGCAAGAAAGAAATATGATGGTGACATGGTCTGGATGTTGATATATATATATATATACCTTTTAGTTGGTTCTATATTTGCTTAGAGTAAGTTGCTAACCTAGACCGGATAATGAACTTAGAACCTGAGCTAAAACTTGAAAATAGGGATCTACAATAGTGCTTTTGGCAACCAAACCCCTCAGCCAAAGAGCCTTGCATCTCTAGAAAGGTGGAGTAGCTTTACTCCTGCCGGTTAAGTCTTGTTGAGCTTAGTAGCTCAGCCTTGTTGTGGCTCTTCTTTTTCAGGTGAAGTTGCTGCTCCCGAGCCTCCTTCTGTTGGCACTTGGCCGCCCCAGCTCCCTCTGGGTTGGACGGTCGAGTGGGATCCCTCCTTGGACGGCAAGGAGAGGGATCACTGACGTCCTGGCTAGCCTCATCAGGGATGTCCGACCCCGGCGAAGTAGCTTCCGCTCATTTTTGCCTTCTGTTGTTTTTCTTTTGAACCTTGTAAAACTCTGATTTTTGTTTTATGGACGAACTAAATGGTTAAGTTGGTTAACTCGGTGGACTTGTTGTATTCTCTGGAACCGCTCACCTTCATGTGAGTTTGCTAACTCGATCCTGTTCAAGTGGTTAAATCGGAGGAAATCCGACGACATTTCGTGTTAACTTGGCTTAGGCATGAGTGTCGCGTGTTAGGCGACTTAACCATGTTTAAGCAAGGTAATCTGAAGTGGATCCGCCACACTCATTCTCCAAGTCTCGAGATGAATCAGTTAAGGGCTGCCATGCAGCCCGTGAGTTTCTGCACCTCCTTGATGCTAGCTGGTGCATGCATATTTGTGATGGTAGAAATTTTCTCTGCGTTGGCCTCAATGCCGCGATGGCTAATGATGAACTTGAGTAGTTTGCCGGAAGGTACACCAAAAATGCATTTGGTAGGGTTAAGTTTCTAGAGGAAAGCTCGTAGGCTTGAGAAGGTTTCCTCCAAATCGGTGATTATCCTGGTTTCTTGTTTTGATGACTACGTCGTCCACGTAAGCTTCTATGTTGCGATGCAATTGTTTTTTGAAGCACATCTGTATCGCACGTTGGTAAGTCACGCCTGTGTTTTTTAATCCAAATGACATTGTTTTGTAGCAAAAAGCCCCAAATGGAGTGATGAAGGCTGTTTTAGCTTGATCTTCTTCTTTGAGGCTTATCTGGTGGTAACCTGAGTAACAGTCTAGAAAGCATAGTAAATCGCATCGGCAGTAGAGTCGACTACCTGGTCGATCCTGGGTAGTCCAAAAGGGTCTTTTGAACAGTGTTTGTTGAGATCTGTGTAATCGACGCACATTCTTCATTCATTGTTTTTCTTGCGAATGAGTACTGGGTTGGCTAGCCAATCAGGGTGGGAAACTTCTTTGATGAACCCTGTTGCAAGTAGTTTGGCTAGCTCCTTTTTGATTGCTTCTCGTCTGTCTTGGGCGAACATCCGGAGGTGCTGTCATTTTGTGGTAGCTTTGGGATCAACATTTAGAGAATGCTCGATTAGTTCCTTGGGCACACCAGGCATGTCAGCTGGCTTCCAGGTGAAGATATCATGGTTAGGCCGAAGGAGACTGATGAGCATGGTTTCCTATTTAGGATCTAGCCCTGTCCCAATCAGAGCTGTCTTAGAAGGGTCGCCGGTCTAGAGATCAACTATTTTGAAGTCTTTCTCACTTGTTGGCTTTACTTTTGTTGACCACAACTTGTTTTCTTGGATTTCAAGTTCTGTTGGATGAAGTTTCTTGGAAGCTGAAAAAACTTGTTGCATAGGGCTGGGTGCTTGAGAAGTTGCTGCAATCTCCACGGCTTCGGTGTTGCATTCATAGGATTGCCTTAGGTCTCCTCGTAGCGTTAATTCTCCCTTGGGTCCTGGCATTTTGAGTACCAAGTAGACGTAATGTGGTATAGCCATGAATTTAGCTAGAGCTGGTCTCCCGAGTGGCATGGTAAGAGGTCTCGAAGTCGGCGACTTCAAATCTGATGTACTCGGTTCGGTAATGTTCCTTAGTGCTGAAAGTAACTGGTAGGACGACTTGTCTTAGCAGTATGGCTGCGTTTCCTAGTACAATTCCGTAAAAGGGTGAGTCTGTTGGAGTGAGCATGTCCGTGACGTCAAGACACATTTTTCTTAGTGTTTTGGCGAAAATGACGTTGAGTCCGCTTCCGCCATCGATGAATACTTTTGTCAGTTTTGAGCCTGCAACAACAGGATCAAGTACTAGGGGAAATTGGCCTGGTTCTGAGAAGCTTGTCCATTGATCCCTTCTGCCGAAGGTTATGGGTACCTCAAACCATTTTAGCGGTGTTGGATCTGTTGGTTCGATGGCCATAATTTCTCTTAGTACAAATTTACTGGATCACTTGGATGCAGTACCCGGAATTTCGCCAAAAATGACGTTGACTGTTTTGGAGACGGTCTGGAAGTCTCGTTCTCCTTCTTCATCTTTATTGACTTTGTTTTTGCCTTTATCTTTTTTCTGGTTGTACTCCTCGGGAGGTGGTGGTGCGGGTAAATCTTGCATTACTCGATGCATGCTGTAGCAGTCCATTGCTGAATGTTTGCTATTTGGGTGCCATGGGCATTGTTTTTTGAGTAGTTCGATGAAGCTTGGTCCATCATCATGTTTGCAGGATCCTTTCTTTCTTGAGTCGGTCATGGAAGCAATGGTGTTGTTAGGTTTTCGTTTGCGATTTTGGTTACTTGAAAAGTTGTTTCAGGTATCGTTGTGTCGGTTCCTGTCCTGCTCGTGGCTATTATTGTCGTGCCCGCGGTTGCGATGGGAGCTAAATCGTTCACGCTCTTTATCTTCTTCATCTGCCTATTGTTGCACCATGATTTTAAGGTCTTTGATGGTGACTGGTTGTCGTCTGCCAAAGTCCTGGTATGTTCAACGATCATAGAGGCCATTTTGGAAGCACTCGATGACGTCTGTTTCTGAAATGTCGACTATAGTGGCCTTCTTTTCGAAGAATCGCCGTAGGTAGTCGCGCAGTGTTTCACCTTCTTTTTGTTTTACTTGACTTAGGTCGATCTTGTTGCCTGGTCTGGTCATGGAGCCTGCATAGTTGTTGGTGAAAGCCTTTGTCAAATCCTCCCAAGAGTCAATTGTTCTAGGCTTGAGTGACTCAAGCCATGTTAGGGGCGTGGGTTCCATGCATATGGGAAAATGGATGACTTTGGTGTCATTATTGCCTCCGGCTGCTTGGACTGCCAATGAGTAGCATCGGAGCCATTGAATTGCGTCTTGCTTGCCATCATACTTGGTGATTCCTGTTGGCTTGAATTTTTCGGGTAGTCTTGTCCTCATTACCCGTGTTGTGAAGGCGGGAAAGTGGTTGTAGTTGTCGACTTCTCATTCACGACGACTATTGATTATTTCCCGTAGATCGCTCAAATTCGATACTTCGTGGTTTTTCTTGATATGGCGAGGACTTTTTGCAAAATTGGTGCAGCTGGCCTCTCCAACGTCCTTGTGTCGTACTGGAGCTTCGTGTTTGCTCTGTTTTTGGCTAAGTTGCCTTTGTTGGTTGATTACCTCGTTGTTTCTTTGGGTTTTTTGAAGGCCATTGTTGACTGCAACACCCCTACTTCCCTCTTGATGAGCTGAGTTGCGGGGGACAGATGGGATTTGTGATTCTTTATCGCGTAGTTTGTATGCTTGTTCTGCGAGTTGTGCAATTAGTCCATTTCCTCGCTGCACAAGTTGAGCTGTTATTTTGTTGTCTCTGTTTTGAGGTATGAGAGTTGATATAAGGTTGATTGAGGCAATTGCTGCAAGTGGAGTGTTGTGCTCTTGACTTGTACTGCATCAAATGCTCTTTCAAGGTTTGTGATGGGAATGTTTGTGGCTAGCAATTGTCGATGTTCAGTCCGAGTAATGTTTCATATCCTTCTTTGGTTTCTTTGATCGAAAGTTTCGTCCTACGGAGCGTTAGCTGATGACTCATCCTCTGAAACATCATCGAGCTGCACTATCCGTCGAGGGGTTCTTTGTTGGCTAGTACCCACATTGTTATTTTGAGTGATGACAAAGATTTCTCTATCTAGGTAGTAGCTTCCAGAGGTTGATGTTGCGATTTTTGTAGTGCTCTCCTCGTGGCTTGAAGTGAATGGGACGCCTTCTTGGTATGGAAGGTTGTCTATGTGAGGGACAAGGCGTGACTCATAGTCGCGGGTAAGGAGAGATGGCTTCATCCCTGGCCAGTGAACGAATCTGCCCTGCGGCGTTGAGATGACTACCAAACCTTGGGCTGGCCCTGATAACGAGATTTCTTGGACGTAGTCCGAGTTGAAGTCGCAGTCCTTGTCTTCCCCATGTTCGAGTTGAGTTCAGGTGAGGAGACCTTGGTAGACTTCGGCTATATTGCGGAGTCCGTATGGGAATTGTTTTGGAGTCAAAGTCGACTTGTGAAGTGACTGGGGCTCCGGCTTGTGTCGACTAATCCGAGCTGATGCCGAGTCCGAAGCGTAGTCAAACTCGGTGTCGCTGATTTTGAAAATTTGGCTTTTCTTGGCAAAGTCCCCCTTCTTTTGCTGATGAAAGCTTTCGTCGAGAGATTTCTTCTCCCGGATGCTGATGATCTGATGCTGAAACGATCCAGCACCGTCGGTGATGCAGAGCCAAGATCTGAAAACAAAGGTTGCGCCTACCTCGAAGGTGAAAGATGGCTTGATAATGACAGGTGCACGATTTAGACAGGTTCGGGCCGCTAGATCGCGTAATACCCTACGTCCTGTATGTTGTTTGTATTGAACTTGGGTGAGTTGAGAGAGTTGTCTTTGAGGGGGTCCCTGCCCGCTCTTATATAATCGGGGGAGCAGGGTTACAGACTCGAATCCTAGTCAGATACGGTTACAGAGTTCTACTCGGTGTAGACATTGTAGTTTCCGTATGTATGTTGACTAGCCTTTGGGAGTCCGAGTGGGCCACGCTCCTATGCCACGTAGCCCCCGAGTCTTGATTACGTCCGAGTATGCCCCTTAGTGGGCTGCACAGGGCCTACTCGTGGGCCTCGGATGTATGCCCAACAGCAGGCACAGGGTACGTTGGGATGTGATCCTCCCCTCGAAGTTGTGCTCCTGTCAGATTTGTATCTTTAGTGAATTGCAGCAGGTTCTTATAAAACTCAGAAAGCACCACAAGCGGAGCAACTGATTGTTTGGATTGCTGTCTGAGTTGAGGAACAGTTGAGCCACTTTTCTTCCTCTTCTTAGCTGCCTGCTTTGTTATCTACCTTTTGTAATAAGTTATCGGTGGTTTCTCTAGCTGTTTTCTTTGCTCTTTCTCCCTGCTTCTGATGAAAGACCAAAGTTTAAGCTTATCAAGTGGTGGCTCCTATTTCTGTTTATGCCTCCATGCTTCTTTTTGACGCTCCCTCCATGCTTTTTTCTCAGCATCTGTTGCTACCTTGAGTTCCTCATCTGTCATATCATATGGTAATTTCTTAGCTGCTTGCTTCACCTTCTGCTTCTTCTCCTTCTTCTTAGGAGGTGGAAGTGGACTCATGCTTGGATCCCTTTCTGATATTGGACTCATGCTAGGATCCCTGTCTAGTAGTGGAGAGGGTGCCCTAGCAGATGGTGTAGGTGATCTTGCCCTTGAGCCTTGAGGAGATGATCCCAATGTCAGGGGATTCGGCTACGTAATTCTTATGTAGCGCTTGGGCCATAGAATCCAACCATGGATAGCTTCTCCTAGATTCTTTTCCCCATCACCTCTAGGGATCTCCAGTTCCAAGTCATCCCAACCGTCGGCCACTCGGTCCACCCCAACTGTGGCATAATCGTGAGCTGGAATATCCACGCCATGTAGTATTTGGCCTTGCGTTGGTTGCTCAACCACACCATGAGCCATCACGATGAGCTTGTTTTTCATGGGAGTAACAAGCTCACAAGGGGCTCTCCTAGTGATGTCATCCACGGGGTGGCATTCCTCAAGTATCTCAAAGGATCCTCTAGCTGGGGCTTCCGTGGAAGCAACACTGCTTCGACGCTGAGTTGGGCTTACATCAACATGTGCCCCTGATGCTGCAGTAGCTGCTTCTTCACTGGCTTGTTTGCTCAGAGGTAGCACCACACGCTTGTTGCTTATTTCCTCCATTCTTGCCTCTGCTGCTGCTACTTGTTCTTGCAGCTCTCGCAACTGTCGGCGTGATCAGCCTTACTTCTTTGCCAACTTCTATATGATTCAATGTGCTCACGAAAGGCAAACTTCCACAGAATGACTCCTTTGCCTCAGCACCGTCCAGGGTGTCGGGATTTCCAAGTGCCATTGTTAGCTCGTCCCTCTCTCGATCAGGCATAAAGGATCCATCGGCCATTTTCTTTACTAAGTCATCAAGTCTCGAAGCCGCTTCTCTTATTTCATTGCCAAACACAATTGATCCATCTTCAGGATTGAGCCTGCCGCCATGAGGATAAAACCAATTCTTTGCTCGCTCAGGCCATTCAAAAGTATGTGGTACTATTCCCCTAGCAATTAGGTCATCTTTCATCCTTTGCCATTTCATGACCCCCGACTTGTAACCTCCTGTCCCAAGACAATGGAATTATTGCTTCTTATGGGCATTGTCGGTGTTGGTCTGAGTTGTTGACTAGCTCTTTTGCGACTGCTTGAACTGTGCAAAGGAATCCTAATGATCCCTTAACTTTGGGTGCTTATTGAAATCAGGTGTAAGCCCCTTCTTTATGTACTTTTTTTCAAGTTTTTCTTGTGCATCTAAAAAGCAATTGCAGCCTTCTTGAAGCCCCATTCTTTCACTTTGTCTTCCTCTGCATCGTCCAACGTGAAGTTATCTTTTATCTGTTTCCATAACATGGCCTTCTCTAGATCAGGTATGTAAATGACCATGCTTGTGGGGACTAGGACCATGCTTGTTGAAGCAACGTTGTTAGGTTTTTTCCAATTCTGAAAGCTGATTGGAATGTTATCTCTGGCAGGGAACCCAATCTGATTCACCAATTTTGTCTTAGCATTGGCAGGAGCAATCGGTTCACCATCTTCAGTGATTTCGTGATGATGATACGACCCTCTAACTTCTTGTTCTTGCCTTGTCTCTTTTGAGGCATGCTGCTCGATCCAGATGGCTGAAAAATGACAATTGAAATGTTAAATGATTGGAATGTTGCATGATGATGATTCTTTTGATAGGAAGAGAATTCAAATAATTGCTATACCTCACCTTGTTGCCATCATTGCCTCCCTCGGCAATTGGTTGCTCCTCGTTGCCATCACCAGCCATGTTGAGGTAGATGTCAGTCTGGCTGTGATCAATCTCTTCAATTGGTTGACTACTACCTTCAGTAATCAACTAAAATAAGAGCTCCTCTATCGTTAGGGCGTCATGCTCGTCCTCTAATCATGCCATTGTAACTAGTATGATATAAAAGGATGACTACAAAAAGAATTAAACACTTATACAATTTGTAAAATTAATAAATGACTAAAAAGGGTGATACATTTATACAACTTGTTACAAAAAAAAGAATGATTATTATAATAAGAATGACTAATATGTAACATGGCATGCCGTACAATTTACAATTAATAAGCTTTTCCAACAATTTTTCTATAATTTCTAGCTAATTCAAGATTTTTTCTGTATTCTCTAACTAATCCAATATTTTTTGTACAATTTCTAGCTAACTCATATATTGCAGAAATAAAAAAAGAATTGAAAACAAAAATAGAATGAAACACTGCAAGGAAATGATAACAAAAATAGAGTGAAACACTTATACAATAATTGAGTACAAAAATATTTACAATTTGCACATTTCTATAATTGATTGAACTATTTGATGAATTTTGTTACAATAAATGACAACATCATAAAATTTCTTGGTAATTTCTAAGGGGTTGTTTGAATCTCGAGTGTTATCAAAACTAGATTTAGTTAAGCTAGATTTAGGGGTTAACCACCTAAAATCGTGTTAGGCTAGACAAGAAATACTAGGAATAAGAGAAACTGATTTCTTGTAAAACTTAAAAAGTCAGTTCACGGATGACCCTGATATTTTTATAATTCATTAGATCCGTGATATTTTTCTAATTCATTAGATGCATGGATGACCACTAGTAGTACTAGAAAATCAGCATTATTGATGCGATAACATTATCGAAACACGTTTTCGCTCATTCCATCCAAACACCATACTTTATAACCTCAAATATGTAATTTTCACATATTTTCTATAATTTCTAGTCACTTCAACAATTTTCTATACTGTCTAGCTATTTTCTAGTACTACAGAAATAAAAACACTAAATGGCATGATTTCCAACACTTATAAAAAATTTTCTACAATTTTTATATATGATTTTCTACCATTTTAGATAATTTCCTACAATTTCTAGATAATTTTCTAGCTATTTTCTACAATTTTAGATAAAGAAAATAATTAAAGACGTCACGGCGGCCGCAAGCTTCTGTTAGCGCGAAGACAAGCCCACGGCCGACCACGAGTCAGAGGAGGACGAGGGTGGCGGTCGCGGACGCGGATGGGGGTGACGGCGGCGGACGCGAACGGGGGCATGTTTGTGAGGCTACTGTTCTCCTATTCCTTTGAATCGATGAAGTAAGACATTGCTTTTTCAATTAAATTCAATTATGTTCATTGCATAATAAGTTCCCTTGAAAAGCATTGGCGCATGTGTAAGACGGAGGCAACAGGGGCAGCGTCGGGCCAGGCACAGCGATGGCGGTCGCGGATGGGGGTGGCGGCGGGCCAGGGAGGCGTCAGGCGAGGTGGCGTCGACGGGCGGCGTCAGGCCGGGCGAGGGGGTAGCGGTGATGGGGCCGGCGATGGGGACAAGCGGGCAGCGGTGGCGGGGGGCGGCGTGGTCGGTGGCGGTGTGGGGTTATGAGGGGGCGGCGACAAAGACGATGCGGCGGCGGATCGCGGAGGAAGACGACGGGGGCAGCGATGGGAACGCGAAATTGGCTAAGTGTTCAAGGAGGGCTACTGCACGGCTTTTAACCCTCCCCCAAGTATCGGTGAAAAACAACACCCACTACTAGAAATGAAAATGTGCCCCTTTAGTACCGAGTGTTCCTCACCACCCGGTACTAAAGGGGTTGCATACCCTTGTTTCAATTTCTCACCCATCTTTTTATTTTTCTTTTTTTACAATTGCTATTGTATTAATTTATTGCATAGTAAATCAAACAAAATTCATAAAAATTGTAAAAACAATTTGGTAGCTTCATGTTTATTAGATATACACTATAAAAATGTCAGATGCGGTCAAATATCAAACATGGTAAAGTTATTAATTTGAACTTAGTAATAGGTTAAAATGGTCATAATACTTATATTAACTTTAAAATTCAAAAAATAGATTTTTTGACCATGCAAAAATTTAGAAGAATAGTGCCTGTAGTGTTCTTAACATGTTTACCATGACTTAATCATGTACTTGTTTAATTGTATGTAAATTTATTGTTTAATATTTAATGGTGCTAAAAAAATTGAAATATTTAATATTTTAACCATGCAAAAATCATTTCGTGTTTAATACGGTGAGATTTTTGCAAATAGTATTGTTGAATATTCTATTGCATCACACTGGCATTGTTTTCCTCCTATTTCAGATTCATAGTCCAATGATATATTATCTAAAGGGAAGACTTGTGTCCATTGAAGAGGGCAACTTATCAAGACATTGGGATAAATGGATAGTGGTACCGTCAATGTCCTTTATCGAGGCCAAATGCAGATATATGTCCTTGAGCAAGGTCAAACGCAGATCCAAGTGTTTCAGCAAGGTCAAATGCAGAGCAATGTCCTTAATCGACGTCAAATGCAGAGCGACAAATTAACCAGACAATTTAACTCTACAACTAAAGCCAACCTTGCTGGGGCAACAAAGGTTCTTACATTATTTATTCTTTTTTACTTTGGTTTATAAACTAGATGCCAGGATATCTGTGCTTTCGTTGATATAGTTTATGCTGCATATTTATGAAGGCATCGTTGTTGAAGCAAAATAAGACAGGGCCAAATCAGCTTTCGTGTAGAGAAAGCAATGTATCTATAAAACATGTCTTGTCTGAAGACATTGGAGGTACTACTGAATTGAAGAGACTGCTAACTCCAAAGGTCACATTTGTTGTCGTGCAAAAGAGGTCACATTTGTTATTATGCAAAAGATGATAAACGTAATGTGCTGTGCTCTAAACATGTTTCAAAGACACTACCATGTGATAAGAGGAAAAATCCTGCCACGGGGAGGAAAGGCGATGACGAAGAGATGGAGAAGAACATTTGGTTTGTACTTCATGAGCTCCATCATTATTCCAGCCAATGTTCACAAGAAGATTATTCTTTTCACTGATGATTATTCTTTATCAAATATGTTGCATGCATACATGGACATCTATAAGGCTGCAAACCAAGAAGTGGAATATAACAAGGAGTTTGGCTGATTTTCCTTGGTAAGTTGCGGAGGAGTTGGTGAGAGGTCTCGAGCATGATTTGACGTGGTACTTTAACAGCTATGATACAAAGTCACTACCATGTGATAATCTAAGTACACATGTTTCATATTTCAGGAGAGGATGTTAAATGATAAAAAAAATGGCTGGAGCAGTACTTCATTACCTATACCAAATCCTAGCAATCAAGAAAGCAGTTTAACTAAACCAAAGAAGCCAAAAGGAGAACAAGCGAGAAGAATTACTGGAAGCACTTTAAAAATTTCACCTCCCTTTACTAAATTGACCAAAGTACCAAAAAATAGTGAAACAAAGAGAGACAAGAATGGAGCATCAGATGAAAGTGTAGTCGATGACCATAAAGAAGATGAATGTTGAAACTGAAAAGGTTGAGAAACCTAATGGTAACCAGCACCATTACATTAATTCCTTTGTTGATAACCAAAAATATAACATAATTGTTCAAATATATTATGCAACATCATCTAATGGAATGTTAATAACCCTCCTCTTGACAAATGTCCCTTGGTTGTGATCATGGCATAAGTATGGAGCGTCCTCTTTAGCTAACAGGATGCTTGGGTCAACCTCGACTGAAAGTGGAGGAAGATCATCGAACTGATCATAATATTCTGAACTGTCAGTCTTGTCCTCAACTCCAATGATTTTTCTTTTCCCTAGAAGAATTATGTGGCACTTTGGCTGATCATCTGACTTATTAGCACACTTCCCTATTGGTTTGCTTGCCATATCCTTCACATAGAAAACTTGAGTTACATCATTGGCTAGGACGAATGGTTCATCTCTGTATCCAATATTTTTGAGGTCCACTATTGTCATCCCATAGTTGTCTGTCATTACGCTTCCTCTAGTAAGTTTCACCCATTGGCATTGAAATAGACGGATTTTCCAAGGTCCATAGTCAAGTTCCCATATCTCCTCAATGACATCATAGTATCTATCTTTTTTTTCCATTGTTGTCCATTGCATCGATACGGACACCACCCTTTTGGTCTGTGCTCTTTTGGTCTTGGGCTCTGGTGTAAAATGTGTACCCATTTATCTCGTATCCTTGGAATGTTGATATTGAGATAGATGGACCCCTACCCAACCATGCTAGTTGTTCTTCAATTGTGTCATCACCAATCAATCATCACCGCAACCAAGACGTGAAAGTGTCAATGTTACGACGTGTAATCCAGGCCTCAATCTTCCCATGGTTTGAGGATCGTACATTAGCCCTATGCTCCTCCATATATGGAGCAACCAGGGATGATTGCTGCAGGACCGTGAGGTGTGCTTTATGAAATGTATCCTCATTGATGTCCATTTGAGCTTTCCTCCCTAGTATGCCATTTCCCTTTAGTCTCGCCTCATAATGTGATACAGGGACTCCAATCGAACTCAGGTCGTCCATAAAGTCAACAGAAAACTCAATAATCTCCTCTATTCCATATCCCTTTGCATGCCTCCTTCCGGACGGGCATAGTGATGAACATACTTCTTCAGAATTGCCATAAACCTCTCGAAAGGGAACATATTGTGTAGAAATACAGGGTCGAGGACAAAAATCTCTTCAACAAGGTGGACTAGAAGGTGGGTCATGATATCAAAGATGGAAGGTGGAAAGAACATCTCAAAGTTGATAAGGCATTGCACCACGTTATTCTACAGCTTTAGTAGTTTGTTTGGATGGATTGCCTTCTAAGAAATCATGTTAAGGAATGCACATAGCTTCACGATTGTCATTCTCACATTCTATGAAAGAATACCCCTCAGTGCAACAGGCAGCAACTGTGTCATCAGGACATGGCAGTCATAGGCCTTTAGATTTATGAATTTCTTTTGTTTAAAATTTATTAATGCCTTTTATATTCGAGGAGTAGCCCGATGGGACCTTGATACTATTCAACCACTCAAACATGCTTTCCTTCTCTTCCGTAACTCATAGGATGCAAGTAATGCCCATTATCTCTCTTTTCTGGATGTAGGGCATCTTGTTGTTTCATATGTTTCAGGTCCCGACGTGCTTCAATTGTATCTTTTGCCTTTCCATATGTACCCTGAAGGACTTCCCAATAAGGTAGCTCTCAAAATATAGACTTCTTCTTCCTCATGGGTGCATGTCCATCCTCGTCGTTTGGAACAGGTTGGCTACCAGAGCCCTTGCCAAAGATTACCCTCACATCCTTTATCATAGAAAATACACGTTTACCATTACGGTGAACGGGCTTTATACATTTTTCTTCCTTCCCTTCAAAATGCTTCCCTTTCTTTCTTTGAGGGTGCTTAGCAGGAAGAAATCAATGATGGCCCGTATACACGACCTTCTTATAATGCTTCAAATACATGCTGCAAAGTATCATCTAAACAGCGCGTGCAAGCTCGAAATCCCTTGTTTGACTGTCCAGACAGATTACCAAGCATTGGCCAATAATTGATGGTTATGAACAACAATGCTCGTAGATTAAAAGTCTCCTTTTTGTCCTCATCCCACACTAGTACACCTTCTTCCTTCCATAACAGTAGAAGCTCTTCAACCAACGGTATTAGGTAAACATCTATGTCGTTGCCAGGTTGTTTTGGGCATTGGATAATTATCGGCATCATTATGAACTTCCGCTTCATGCACAACCATGGCAGAAGGTTGAACATACATAAGGTCACAGGCCAAGTGCTATGACCACTACTGAACTCTCCGAATGGATTGAATCCATCTGTACTTAAACTAAACCGTATATTTCTTGCATCCTTTTCAAGCTCGGGAAATTCTCTACCAACTATTCTCCACTGGTACCCATCAGCGGGGTGTATGATCATTTCATCTTACTTACATTCTTCTTTGTGCGAACGCATCAACGTTGCATGTGCCTTGTTTCTGAACAAACGCTTCAACCATGGTACTATAGGGAAATACCACATTACCTTCGCAGGAACTTTCTTCTTGATGGCCTACCCCTCAACATCACCGAGGTCATCTCGCCTAATCTTATAATGCAGCGCTTTGCACATAGGACAAGCCTCCAATTTCTCGTATTCCTTGCCTCGATAGAGGATACAGTCATTAAGATATGCATGGATCTTTTGTACCTCCAAACCTTGAGGGCAAACAACCTTTTTTGCTTCAAACGTTGAGGACAGCAATTCGTTCCCCTCGGGAAGCATGTTCTTTATTATTGTCATTAACTCATCAAAATCCTTATCAGAAACTCTATTTTTTGCCTTCCATTGCAGCATTTCCAGTGTGGTACCCAACTTTTTGTGCCCCTATTTGCAATCTGGGTACAACAATTTCTTATGATCATCTTACATACGCTCAAATAGTTTTGACTCCTTCACATTCTTGCAGTCTTCCTTTGCATCTCGCAACACCTGACTGAAGCGTCTCCACATAAGTAGAGACTAAATGTGATACAAATATTAGTCCTAGGAGGCTGGTAACACATTTATTCAACAGATGGTTCAAAAACTGTACAACTCCCGAAGGAGCGGGCGGGCAAGCCACACTTGTGGCCGATGATTGGCAAAAGGAGATCGCCGACTACTTGAAAGATCCATCCAAGAAAGTGGATCGGCGGATACGCTTTCAGGCCATGAAATATGTGCTGCTCGAAGATGATTTGTTTTACCGAACGATTGATAGAGTTCTACTCAAATGCCTAGGAACAGAAGAAGCAAAGGTCCTAATGGGAGAAATTCACGAGGGCGTGTGCGGAGCTCACTAATCAGCTCACAAAATGAAGTGGATGATTAGGAATAACGGGTATTATTGGCCGACGATACTCGAAGATTGCTTCAAATATTATAAAGGCTGTCAAGATTGTCAGAAGTTTGGCAACGTGCAGCGTGCTCCAGCCTCGGCTATGAACCCAATAATCAAGCCATGGCCTTTTAGAGGTTGGGGAATAGACCTCATCGGATAGATTTATCCTCCATCAAGCAAAGGACACAAGTTTATATTAGTAGCCACTGACTATTTTACCAAATGGGTGGAGGCAGTTCCATTGAAGGCCGTGACATCGGCCGCTATGATCGATTTCGTAAAGGATCATATTGTTTATCGGTTCGGTATCCCTCAAACCATCACGACTGATCAGGGGACAGTGTTCACCATAGGAGAGTTTGAAGAGTTCACCGCCGATATGGGGATTAATTTTTTGAATTCTTCTCCGTATTATGCCCAAGCTAACGGTCAGGCCGAATCATCCAACAAGGGGATAATCAAGTTGATCAAGAGGAAGATAGAAGAACAACCTAAGAAGTGGCACTTGTCTTTAACTGAATCCTTATGGGCTTACAGGATGGCTTGCCACAGGGCCACTAAAATATCTCCTTATCAGTTGGTATATGGTCATGAGGCAATATTGCCTTGGGAATTAAGGACGGGGTCAAGGCGCACATCGCTTCAAGATCAGTTGATGGCCGATGACTATTCCCTCCTCATGAAGGGAGAGCTCAACGATTTGGCAAGTCAGCAGTTAAGGGTCCTGATCAGCATTGAAGAAAATAAGAAAAGGGTGGCCAGGTGGTACAACAAGAAGGTCAAGGTCAAACAATTCTCCCAAGGAGATTTGGTATGGAAGTTGGTGCTGCCGATAGGATCTAAGGATCCCAAATTCGGTAAATGGTCGCCCACTTGGGAAGGGCCGTATAAAATTGGCCAATGCGCTCCAGGAAACGCACATATACTGGAAACTATCGAAGGAGAGGAATTCACAAGAGCCTTAAATGGAAGATATCTGAAGAGATACTATCCTAGTATATGGGTGGACGCATAACTCATATTGGCTCTTGTTGATGTAGCTGATGCAAAGATGACATCACCTTCAGGACAAAGCATTCAATTAGTCTGGCTGATTTATTATTCGGTACAAGCAGCAGGGTACATGGCCGACACGGTACAAGTCGCCCTTAGAACAAAAAGTACCAACACATTTATTGACCACGCTTTTTCTTAATCTCTCTCGATTCGGCCTAATTCTATCAAGAGGCGGATGCTCTTTTCCTCCAGATCCTCCATGGCGGCTTCGACCTCGACTTAATGAGGAAGTGGGTGGCTCCTGTCAAGAGGTGGTTGGGATGTCCCCGCCACGGCATCCTTGAGGACGACTAGGCGAGGGAGTGGATGACTCCTTTCAGTTGGTGGCCGCCTGGAGCAGTTGGCGTCCATATGGTCCAAGATCTTCTGAACGTCAGTAGGAATATGATCTTTAAGTTCTTTGTGATGAGCCCTAATCAGATCTCTGTCTTCCTACGACAACGGTTCATCGGAATGCATGACCTTGATCGCTCGTTCTAGACTGGGACTGAGGCGTTTCAGCTGAAAAGGTAGCAAATAACCGCCCAGCGTCAGATTGATTGAGATGTCAGGCGGAAGAACAAAGGAAGATTTTGTACCTGATTGAAGGAGAAGGAAGAAGACGAGAAAGACATCTTGGCGTCTAGTCTAGGAGTATGGAAATCAAGTCGCTAGAGGAAAAGAGGATGGGCGATGCGAATGCCTTTAGAAATGATACGGGGTCTCATACTTATAGAAGGAAAAGGATGAGGGATTGGTAAGACGCATCCCATCGGAATAAAGGATCATTAAATGAAAAGGCTGCCACATAGGACGGTCCAAGTTTGAATCCGCACGTCAATGGCAAAAGAACATTAAATGTTTACACAGAGCATTCAGCATTTTTACAGTTCACCCAAGGAGGGCATTAATAGCCGCAATCGCTCGCTGTCTAACTTGATCCGCTGAGTCTAAGGTCCTCTGGTCGTCATCAGTCGATCCAGGGACTTCTAGCATATGACGATGGATTTTTATTGCTTCGTGGGCTAGGTTCTGCCTCTCCTGCTTCAGCTCGGCGAAGATGGATGGGAGGTCTTGGAGTATTTTCTCTTCGGCAGCTATGGCCTTGGTCACTTGCTCCATCTCCTTAGCTAGCTCTGCCCTTCACCGTTTGAGGCGGTCTATGGCAACAACAATATCTGGGCGGGAGCTTTCAAGAAAGTTGATTCGTTGATGTACCTATTGCGCTCGATGTTTGTAGGAATCTTCCTCCTCGCGGGCTTTCGCTAATTTGGCACGATCAGCCATGTGGCGCAAGGCCCTGAACGCTGGAATCTGCATTGACTCAATGTATGGGGCAGGTGCCAGAGCCTCAATCGCCTCTTCTGGAACTCGGCCTCTGATTTCACTGAGAAGTTGCCGAATCAGCGAGGCGTCTTCCACTAGTTGACCGATGTCGTCTTGGAGGAGGGTCCGTATGCTCATAAGCTTGGCACGGACGTCATCAAGGATTGAGCTCAGTGTGATTTGGCGCGAGGCAACCTCTTCATCGTCAGAAAGTGCAACCACAAAGGAAAAAAGACTGTTGTTGGGAGTATCCTGCTCCTGCGAAAGAATAAAAATAAAAAATACAGGTTAGCCGACAGTAATGGGAAATCGGCCGATTTGGGTGACAGGTTTCTTACCTCTTTGAAGCGAATTTCTTCTGCTTGTGGTGGCGGGAGTGCTATCCTCATCTTGGGAACTGGCGCGACTGGTTCATCAGAGGAAGAAGATTCAACGATTATTGTTGCCCTGCTCGGGCCAGCCTCCTGGAAAGGTACGGGAAGCAGATTTTTATAAGTATAATACAAATGATTAAGTCTGATGATATATAATGACTGCCATACCTCCGTGTGTCGCCTGGCTGATGGTTGTTGGAAAGGTACAATCGATGTGCCCAGGGTAGCCTGCATCAAAATCGGTTAGCTTTTGGTTAAGTATCAAAAAAAAATGAGTTAAAAGACTCTCTACCTCGGTGGGAGGAATTGCTGGCGTTCCGATTTCCGCTTGGAATGTAGCCGATTGCTACGGAGATTGCACTGGGGTGATTTGCGCAGCCTGATAGAAAGAAGAAGTTAATATCGACAGAATACTTAGAAGGATGTGAGGTATTACCTGAATAGCTTCTACTAGCAATGATGCAGCAGCCGCTGCAGCTTCTGTAGCAGCCTGGGGATCGACTTCCTCAATAATCGGCAGAGTCGGCGCAGCTAAAGATTCAGCCGATGCCGCTGCCGATTGATCGGCCGGTTCTATACGGGCGCGCACTTGGCGACTCGTCTTCTTTGAAGAGGTTTTCTTTGACGTCTGTTTCGATCGGTCGGTGGTGATGTCTTTGATTGATAGCCGATGAGTGGGAATGGTGTGTATGGGTAGCGATTCTCTATCGGCCTACCACTCCGGCTATGCGTCGGAGGAAGTCGACTTTCGGACTGCAAAAGGAAAATAAGAATTAGCGGTAAATTTGTAACATAAAAGGAAATGATATTGAAATCGGATGAGAAGAGAGCATGTACCGCTGCGTTTGGGTCAATGTTGTCAGGGTCCAGATCATTGCAATATGTTGCAGGGGATACACAAAAGAGGCGCTGCTTCCATTCTGCCCACCATAGTTTGAATTGTTGGACAGCAAAAGGAGCCACTATCCAATTGTTTAGATCAATGGTACTGGAGTCTGGCACTAGATCACACAGCCGATTGTAATCGAGACCCTTGGTGAGCTCGTCCCGGAATTTTGCGCGGCCGGCAAAGTAAATCTAAATCGGCAGCTGACCGAGGCTGAACTGCTGTGCTGCGATTGATGAGTTGTAAAACTCATAAGTTGGGGAATCCTTCCCAGAGAAGAAGTTTGCTATTAAGATCCCTGGCTTGATCAAGGCGTCTGTAAGATCGTTGTCAAAGGAGTTGGACGTCGAGTCGTAACAGAAGGGAAGCTCAAAAAGCGGCTCTGTTCTCTGGTACGGGTACCAACTGGTAGTTTCTTCACTAAAGCCGGTGTAAAAGCATCTGAAATACTTGGTTGTCTGGGTGGCGATGAACTAGCAACCAGGGAAAGCTGATGCTGCTTCGTCGAAAGAAGTGCACCATCATCGCACTGTTGGGTTTTCCTCTAACTCGATGTTGGGGAATGTATTGGTCTCTATCTGCTGCTGGAAGACCTTGCTCATGTACAAGTTGAGCCAGATGGTGATGAACCACCAGGGACCACCAGGATTACCAATCAGCTCTCCCTTTGACAGTTTGACACTAATCTGGTGCATCATGTGGTAGGCCGATCCTAGCAGATGCTTCCCGAGAGGGATGGTGGCTCCTCTTGATAGGGCTTCGACCAGAGCTTGTGTGTTGGAAGAAGGGTTGACTGCTCTGCCACAGAAGAGGTGCTTCTCTAGCCACATCATCAAGAACATTGAATATTCTCTCTCCAAAATCGTCCCGGTCCTCATGTTTTTGTTGATATACCCTTTCCACCCGTCGATTCCTTTCATCTCCAGCCAATGGGTCGGCTTGATCAGATAATTAAAAGGTGTATCGAGGGAGGAAATATTGAGGCCGGTCAGCATCAGGACATCGGCCAGAGTTGGGGTCATGGGTCCATGCCCAAAGAGAAACGCGTTGAGCGCGTCAGACTAGAAATAGGAGGCTGCTATTTCCAGGGGCTCATTTTTCTCCATCTGGGACAAAGATAGATTTATATATTGGCCGATTTTCAATTCATCCCATTGAACTCTCTTGGAGTTGGCCATTCTTTGCTACCATTCTTTCCAACGGGAGTTTTGTTCGGCCAAGATCTAAAAGTGCCTGACCACTGGCCCAAATCCATAGGTGATTGCTTGAAAGGGATTCTATGGGTTTCTAAATTAATCAGATCGGTCGGGTCTGGGTTCCCCATAGGGCCTAAGCAGAAAAGACCAGGAGCTTCGGAAAGGCGGATAGTGATTTGGTGTCTGACTGCCTAAAAAAGGTAAAAAGGGAAGAACTAATAATAGATCTAAAGATGCATGGGTGGTAAAAAGTAAAAGAGAAAAGTTTTGGATGTTTACCTCTGGGATGAAGCTCATCGTTGCTGATGGGGGTGCCGATGGAACCGTTGTCGCTGATGGAGCTGCTGGTGAAGCCTCCGTTGCTGGTGAAGTTGCTGATGGTGCCGCCATTGAGGGGATGAAGCGGAATGCAGACGGAAGAAGGATCGTTGGAGAATATGATTAGAAGCCAAAAGGACGCTGGGAGAAGATGGAAAGTGATTCACCGGGGAGGAAGTTACTGAGCTCGTGGAGAAGAAGCGGCAGGGACGCCCGTATTTAAAGATGGTCCAAGAGAAGGGGTAAAGGCGGGATTTTTACCGCACCATCTACATGAATTTTGGGGGAGCGGTGTTCCGGAACCGCCCAACTTAAACTGGTTTAAATGCGCCTAATCGCTGTCGGAACAACAATTATTCGAAACGCACCTAAAATAGTATAGGTCTGATCATCCGTCGAGTGTCCCTAGGACTCCTCGAACGATCCACGTCCCGTCTCATAGCCATACACCAGGATTGTTTCCATGATGGGAAAGCATCAACAAATATTACATTTTTACATACATACATGAGGTATGAGTTATTTACAGAACGTAGTTTGAAATAAACTTAACAGTGCAGGTCAGAGAGAGAGATTCTAGGATTTAAACATAAGCTGGTTCAGGTGGGAGATGAGCATTTCAGTTTTCTTCTAAGGGTATTGCGAGACTCGTAACAATACCCTAAGTTTTCGGGGCTTCCTCCTCGGCGGACTCCTGCGGTGCCTCTGAAAACAACCACAAGGGATAACCCTGAGTACGGGGTACTCAGCAAGGCTTACCCGACTAACCAATATAATAGTTTTTCTGGAACTATATGATAGCTTTTTTGGTGTACTGGCTGACACACTTCTTGCTAAAAGAGCTCACTAGAAGTGAGACCTTAGCTTTATCTTTTACTCCAATTAAGTTATTACCTAACCATTCTAAATGATGACAAAAATGAATATTTTGCAAGCAAGAAGGTATTAAGTCATTCACGAAATCATTAGTGGAAAGATATTGCATTCATGAAATTATACTACGATGCTCAACAGTGATCAAGTGCATTCATAACCGAGAATTGCGGCGATCCGGATCAATTTACATCCTGCAGGAGAGCACTCTGATCACCAGCTATGTACGACTGTCCAGGTCGTACGTAATGACCTTTCGATTAGCAAACCCAAGGATTGGGAATAAGACTACCCGGACCCAGGGATGCACCCCCACATGGGACCCCACGTCTAGCCTGATCTTCATGTGAGTTTAAGGCTACGCCCCTGCCAATCTCCAGCATGTCAAGCACGGATACGAAGTATTCCCGATCAGAGGGTCTACTAACCTACCGGGCTTTACTGGTCCCATACCCAGTAAGTAATCAGGTGTCATTCACTTGATCAAAGGTTAAGACAACGATTGGGCCTTAACCAAATTAATCTAGCAGACAGAACTACATCCTTAGTTTCTGTCTGCCTTTCAACTTCCAAGCTACCTTTCTAAACCTAGCATGTATGACTCAAAATTTCACCTTAAGGTTCAGTAAACAAATTACTTAGGCAACTAAGAATTTCTAGACTTGGGTTACTTACTAAATGTTTGAACAAGTGGCAAAGATGTCCTTAAAACAAGGTACGATAATGCACAAGAATGGGTTTCAATCAACTCCTAGACTTAGTGCATCCATATAGAAAATAACCGATAATTGGACACATGAAATAATAATTCCAAAATAAATAGGTATAATGCACCGGGGCTTGCCTTGTTCTATAAAAATGTTAGCACTGCTCAACGGATTGGCTTCGTAGGGGATCAACTCAACAATTTCTTCAAACTCCGGAGATCCTTCTGATAATTCCAAGAAATCCTCTTCCGGTGCTTCGGTGTCTATGATAAAGCATATGCATGGGTTAGTAATGCAACTTTTTGAATACAAGACTATACAACTTTCCTTCATGATAAAGTTGCAAGCCAACAAGGGACTACAAAATTTATCATGATAAAGTTGCAAGCCAACACACAAAAACCCAAAAAGATTAACCCACCATTTTTATTTCCTTTACTAACCTTACCTTAGCCTTTTTCTTTTATTTTTTAGAAAACGTTATAATTATTTTCTAGTCTTGAAACCTAATTTCCTATGAGTTAACAATAATTTGTGATTATGAAAATATTATTCCATATTTTATGCATTTAATAAAGGTTAAGTATTTATTTCAATACCTTAAAGAAAAGGCATTAAACAAATACCTAAATTTTATTATTTTTCCTAGGGTATAAAAATTTTAATGCATAAAGGAAAATAAAACAATCCTAACAAAATTGGTTTCACTAATTTTGGACACCCCTAGAAATTTCTGTGATTTAAAAGGTGATATTCAAATTTAATCTATTATTCTATAAGGAAAATCTAAATTTTTCCCAAAAAAAACCCCCGGCCTACTTTTCTTACTCACCCCCTTCCTACCCCCTCTCTCTTACAATGGGCCCCCAGCTCGGACCCACCTCTTCTCCTATTCCTTCTACCCGTGAGCAGGGGGGTCTTGCGGCGACGGACGAGAACGGCGACGGTCACAGGCGCTCCGGCGGAGAAGCTGGACAACAAGTTGACCGGGCTGTAGGTGAGGTATCAGCGGAGTGGGCGAGAGGAATCGACGGGAGATGCGTTGTGGCGGTGGAATTTTAGTTGGCGGCGGCGACTTGACAGAGAGCTTCGGGTGGCGGTGAAAAACCAGGCAGTAAGAAGCGGTGGCGGGAACGGTAGATATTCAAGGGACTTACCGCGTGCATGGACGACACCGTGGCCTAGTGCTAGGCTTGCGTGGTGAGGAGGTGGCGTAGCTGCTGCGCTGGCGGACGACCGAAGACGTCGGCGACGACACGTCATGCCCTGCTTCTGTTGCCCTCCCCCCCTTCTTTGTTTCTCTAACACCGAAGTTCAGACCTCAACCACGGTCGATTTCGAATCCAACGGCCCCAAAGTCATTTAGGCAAACTTGAAGATAATCTCGAGCTCTCCAATTCATATTTAAACTCTTACCCAAGATAAACATCCAAATGTTGGCAATTTCGAATTTCTTTCCCTCAGTTAACTGAATCCCTTTGAACACCTTATTCAGTTCATCAGACCTTCAACATAGTCATTTGCACTTCTGTTAATTTAATTCCAGTGGCCCAAACTCATTCCTTTTAGTCCAACTACTACCCATTCGTGTTCTACAACTTCCAAAGATTCCATTTTGCTCATAAACACTTATACCTTTTGCACTACATCCTTCTGAAATTTGGTCCAGACTTAGCTACTTATTACTGTTTTCACACTTAGACAGTTTTAGCAATTCAGTCCACCGTGGCAAAGTGCTGACTTTGAGCTAAATTTTGAATTTGGTCCCTTTACTGTTCCTGATCAACAACACCCGAATATACTTGTCCAAAGTTCATACTTCATTGCTATGTAGTTGCTTTGGTCCACTTATTTGGAAAGTCTGGCAAAAATTAATTTCCAAAATGGATGCTTACACTGTTTTTCAGAATCCCTATTTTCGGACAAGGAACAGTATTCTTCTGTTTTTATTTTTCAAATGTATTTCTTGAGATGCTTAGGACTAGGTTTAGTCTCCATTCTTGATTCCCAAAGTTCTAAACACTCTCAAGCTTCTATTCCATGTTTTTGGCCAATTTTTCTGAATTTAGAATTCAAAATTCAAATTTTGGTCAAATTTGACTCGAATTTAACTTTTAGCCAATTTATTCTCTTTTTCTCCATAATTTGCCTTTAACTTTTCTTAACTATCTTTGATGATTGAAACACCAAGTGTGACAAGCGGTTGTCTCAGGCACCCAGTTCGAAAAGATTGCAATCATCAGGTAGAAGACCGCGAAACAGAAGGAGATTTTTGCCGCGTTTGTTTCGGAGGAGAAGTTAAAAAAGAATTTCAAAGTAAAAGTCATGTTTTACTCTGAAACTGGGGGGCATGTGTTGATGCCATATTTTGACACATTTTGAATCGACGTCAGGGAAGGAAGAGATTGGCCGATGCGGCAGACTTAAAGGCTACAATTGGGAATCGACCGATTAGCGCTACAGTTGGGAATTGGCCGATTGGCGCTACAGTGTTTCGGGCAATTGGCGAACGGAGTTGGTGGGGGTCGGCCGATTGGAAGGTTGGAGCGACTGGGCCAATATGGGCTTAAGCTGGGTCAGAGAAGAAGATAAATGAAAAGATTGGCCCTCGGGGGTATGATAACCAACTCCGATACGAGTTGTGTTTGTAGATATTTATTTTCGTTTAAAATTAGAGATAGATCCTAGTCGGTTAGGAAATCAGTTGTAACAGGCTATAAATAGCCGTCTCTGGAGATTTGTAAAAACACATCAATCAATACAAACAATCTACTTTTTCATCGTACTTTACTTTCAAGTCGGCGACTTCGCCAATACATCTTTTTCCTTCACAAGTTTGTACGGGTTGGCAGGGCTGCATCGACACGATCTCCGACCGATTCTGTAAGTTCCGTTTATCGAGTAATATCTAAGCTTTAACTTTGAACGCATCGCTGTCATTTCGTTTAGATTTATTCACAAGTTATCGATATTAACTAGAACTATAGGTTTTATCTATTGTTTTAGTTTTATCACCAGTTATCCAGCTTGAGATTTGAACTGACGGCTTTAGTACTGTTATTTTTATTTATCATTATACAGCCGATTAGATCTATTTCAAGTGTTGCATTTGTAGCGTTGTTTAGTCTACTCTAGTGGTTCTTTCACAATCGCTGCGTGATTATCGGCTGTTCTATAGCCGGTCATCTTTATAGCAAATCGGTCGATTCGCTGATATGCTTTTCGAGATAGATCAGAACTTTAGCCAATCGAAACCCCTGGAATTTAATACATTTCTTTCCTTGTAAATCAACAGGTCAGATTGACTGGCACGCCGCGCGAACCGCACTAGGGCGATCACCCGAACAGGAGTTAAGCAGATTCTCCCAGGTCGTGTGTCCGACGCTAAAGATCATTGGCTGATTTTTAGCGCCAACACAATCTGGTAAACGTGGTTAGAAAACTCGCATCCCACGATTCCGTGTTATATATGTATCAAGGTTGTCAAGATTACATAGAGATAAGTTACAACTTGATTCACAAGAATATGATCCAACTAGGTCTATCTCTAACCTATCTCTATCCGGATCAAACCTTTCTGTTACAACCTGCTTGGACCCTAGCTTCTAGAAGCAGGAACCACACCGTGCGCCATAGCTTTATCCAACTCAATCCGAGTCCCATTCAATCACATGAAATCACAGTTTTTCAAGAGCCTCTCTCAATCTTAACCTGGTTTCTTAACCATGTTAAGATTGCTTCTGAACACTTCGAACTTCTGAGTAGATAGCGCTTTGGTGAACCCATCTACTAATTGATCACCTGAAGGTATAAATCAAATTTCCAATTACTTCTTTGTAACTCTTTCTCGAACAAAGGGAAAATTGATCTCAATAAGTTTAGCTCTTGCATGGAAAACTGGATTTGCTAAAAGATACGTTGCTCCAAGATTATCACACCATACACAAGGAATTTGATATTTGACTCCCAATTCCTTCAATAAAGCTTCTACCCAAATCAACTTAGCAGTAGCATTTGCTAAAGATTTGTACTTAGCTTCCATACTGGATCTTGAAACTGTGGGTTGTTTCCTTGCACTCCATGAAATTAAATTCGTTCCAAAGAAGACTGCAAAGCCTCCTGTTGATCGACGATCATCAACACATCCTGCCTAGTCAGCATCAGAGAATGCACTGACTAGAACCGAATCAGAAGCCCTAATGCTCAACCCCATACTGATCATACCTTTAACATACCTCAGAATTATTTTTGCTGCACTCCAATGAGAGGTTGTTGGTGCATGCAAAAACTAACACACTTTATTCATAGCAAAAACTATATCTGGCCGAGTAAGAGTCAAATATTGTAATGCTCCTACTATACTTTGATATCGAGTTGAATATTCAGGAGACAAAGGCTCTCCATCTTCTCTTGACATCTTCTCCACAAGAAAGAGGAGTTGGTGATTCTTTACAATTTAACATACCAACCCTTGTCAGAACATCTCTTGCATATTTCTCTTGACACAGCCGAATGCCACCTTGCATCGGCTGAACTTTAATACCAAGAAAATAGTTTAGATTTCGAGGATCCTTGAGAGCAACCTCCTCTCTTAAATCCATCAATAATGCTATTACAACCTTGGGCAATGAACTAGTCACAATTATGTCGTTGACATATATGAGCATAAAAATTGTAACATCACCTTTCGAATAGATAAACAAAGAAGTGTCTGATTTTGGTGCCTTAAACCCAAGATCATAAGGCTTAGAGCTAAGCCAAACATACAAGGCTCTAGGGGCTTGTTTCAAGCCATATAACGCCTTGTCCAATTTGCACACAAAATTTGGATGCTTTGGATCCTCAAAGCCTGGTGGCTGTCTCATATGCACCTCCTCTTCAAGAACGCCATGTAAGAACGCATTCAAAATGTCTAATTATCATAGGCACCATCCTCTAGCAACAGCTATAGACAGAACCAATCGAATAGTAGCAATTTTGACAATAGGGCTAAAGGTATCTGCATAATCAATCCCATACCTTTGTTTAAAACCTTTTGCTACTAAGCGAGCCTTGTATCGATCAATGCTTCCATCAAATTTCCTTTTTACCTTATAAACCCATTTGCAATCAACGAGATTAACACCTTGCTTGGATGGTACTAGTCGCCATGTCTTATTTTTGTGTAACGCAACAATTTCTTCCTTCATGGCTTGAGTCCAGCGAGAATCACCAAGTGCTTCAGCTAAGCTGTCAGGTTCTCCTGTAGAACAAAAACCAGTGTAGTAGATGGTTCCATCAGTAAAAGATTTAGGCTTAAAAATTCCACTTAGTGACCTCATTTTGACTCACTGCTGCTGCTGTCCATCTTCAGCCACAGAAGATCCTGGCAGATTCCCTCTCCCTCCCCGACGCAAACGCGGGCCCGGGTGCAGACGCTGCCGATGGCACGGCAGGAGCCAATGCGGGAGCGACAGCTCGCCCAACAGAAGGCACGGGTGCGGATGTCTACGCGGCCTAATGCTACTGCGGCATATCTGCCTAGGAGTTTGTGCCAGGCTCGGTTAGAAAATCTCCTTGGTCTTCCGTGAATTCCTATCCGCTAGCCAAAAACGGCATGTTGCTGTATCTGCTACTTTGGACAGCGTGTGAAGCTCCGGTCTGAGCCTTGTGTGCGTCCTATGCATCACCATTAATACTAGAAGAATCATTATGAGGGTTAGATAATATCATATCATTGCTAATTGCTTCCCCATAGTTAGGAGCTTGAAGATGTGAAGAAGCAAAATTTCTTGACAAAGTCTTGCCCCAGCATTTGCGTGCAAGGCGTCAAAAGGAAAAACATCTTCATCAAAGATGACATCTCGAGAGATATAGACTCGTCCTGTGGATATACCTAGGAACTTGTAACCTTTATGAAGGGAGCTATAACCGAGCAAGGCACATCTAATAGAACAGAAAGCAAGCTTTCTAGCATTAAATGGCCTAAGATTTGGCCAAAAAGCACACCCAAAAACTCAAAGAAAGGAGTAATTAGATTTTTCATGACACAGGAGCTCAAGGGGGGATTGAAAATCTGTGACTTTGCTAGGGAGCCGGTTTATAAGGTAGGTGGCAGCAAGGAAAGCCTCCTCCTAAAATTTCAGAGGCATGGAAGCTTTAGCAAGGAGAGCCAGCCCAACTTCTACTATATGGCGATGTTTTCTTTCAGCTGACCCATTTTGTTGATGTGCATGGGGGTAGGAGACATGATGTGTTATCCCATTCTTCTGAAAGAAAGAATTTAGCTTTTCATATTCACCACCACAGTCTGTTTCCATGGTTAGGATTTTCTTATCGAATTGTCTTTCAACTAGTTTTTGAAAGTCATGGAACACGTTGAACACATCAGATTTGTTTTTAAGAAGGTAAATCCATGTGTATTTACTAAAATCATCAATGAAGCTAACATAGTAAGTGAATATCCCAACAGATACAAGCGTCGGCCCCTACACATCAGAATGAAACAAAGCAAGTAGAGTAGGTGAAGAATTTTTTGATATGGAATAAGGTAGCTGATGACTTTTAGTTGTTTGGCAAGAATCACACACAGACTCGATATTACTATTATTGACAAAAGTTAGATTATGATCTCTAAGGACACGAGACACTATAGGAAACGCTGGATGTCCTAGGCAACTATGCCACTATTCTGTAGACGGTCTGATTGCAGCTAGGACTTCTTTACTTGGACTCCCATCTGCTGGACACGGCACCAAGGGATAGAGAACCCCCTCACATCTTCCTTGATGAAGAATTTTTCTCGTTGCCCGATCCTTGATAAGAAAAAAATTGGGATGAAATTCAAATAAAACATTATTGTCTAGGGCTAGACAATGGATAGAAGCAAGGTTTTTATGTGAGCTCGGAACATGTAGGATATTTTTCAGGAACAGATTGTGAATAGGGGTTTGCAAAATAGCATGACCGATATTATTAATCCTCATACTTTGGCCACTTGCAAAATAGACTTGATCTCGGCAGCCGTACTTCTCTTGAACAGTGATATGATTTGAGGCTCCACTGTCGGCGTACCAATTTGTATCAATACCATAAGCTACTGCTGGACTAGAATTGGATGTCTTGTTACTGTTTGCTTGGTTATCTTCATCATACCTATACCAGCACTCTTTTGCTGTGTGATTAGGCCGGTCACAAATCTGACACTTTGGTTTGGAGCTTTCCTGACCACCGGTTCTGAACATCTAACGACCATCGTCGCCACAAAAAATTCTCCCACCTTAGTTAGCTCCACGGCCACGGCCAAACTTTCCACAGCCACGTGTGTTATAGCCACCACCTCGTCCTCTTGATGCAGCATTTGCAGACGATTGATACTGAAGACCGGAGTTATCATCCAATCTTGTCTCATATGCCATCACCTAGGCATACAACTTGCTTTACAAGATCTGATCAGGACACCCCATGATAGATGTGATGATAGGATTGTATTCATTGTCCAATCCAGTAAGGATAAAGGATATCACCTCATCATCTTTAACTTTCCTTCCAGCACCCGCAAGTTCATCGACGATCGCTTTCATCTTGTTGAAGTAAACTGAGGTTGTCATGTTTTCCTTCTTGAGGGTTGACAATTGCATCCATAGATGAGTCACTCTTGCACAAGATTGGGTGGAGAACATATTCCCTAGAGCCGCCCAGACTTTAGCAGACAAAGATAGAGTTGCAACTTGCCCTAGTACATCATTTGTGACGAAGTTGAATAGGAAGGCGAGAATCTGCTAATCTTGTGCTAGCCATGTGGAGTACGCCGGATTGCTAACAGTCTCCTTGGACTTGTCATCCTTGACGATCTCTAGAAATTTAGGTGGAGCTTTGATGGATCCTTCTAGGATTCCTAATAGCCACACCCCCTTGATGGGTGGGAGGATCTGCGCCTTCTATAAGACGTAGTTGTCTTTGGTAAGCTTCTCAGTGACTTGAGGACCAAGTGGTGCCAATGTTGTCGCCAAGGAAGAAGAAGACACCATTGATAGTCGATGCTCTTAGATGAAGAGTGCTCTGATTACCATGTAAAAATATAAGGCAATCTGGTAAACATTAGCAAACTTGCATCTCACAGTTCCATGTTATATATGCACCAAGGCTGTCAAGATTACATAGAGATAAGTTACAACTTGATTCACAAGAATATGATCCAACTAGGTCTATCTCTAATCTACCTCTATCCAAATCAAACCTTTCTGTTACAACCTGTTCGGACCCTAGCTTCTAGAACTAGGAACCACACTTGCACCATAGCTTGATCCAACTCAATCCGAGTCCAATTCAATCACATGAAATCACAGTTTGTTCAACACCCTGCGGCGGCGGTAGTCGGCGAAGGAGCAGCAGGAGGGGAGGGGAGGGGAGGGAACCGGTGGTGCTGTCCCTGCTGAGGAGTAAGGGGATTTTCGGCGAGGTGGTGCTAGTGTGCGATAGTTCATTTGATAATTGGCCCCTATTTATTATGTCCAAAGCCCAAAGCCCACCCTAGTCGTAAAGTATTCAAACTTCTTTTTTTCTTATTATTATTTTTGAGCAATGGTTAGAGCAACTCCAAAAGAATCTGTATCCTACCCCTAATACCTTGTTTAGGGAGAAAAAAAACTCCAATAGTTTCCCAAAACTTCCCCAAGCTATTCGTGATGCCAAAACAGAACCCGTCATCGCGCATATTTGCACAATGTCCTTCCTCCCCAATCACCTCCTTCCCATGGGACGCTGTACTTCCTGCACACAGGGCGTCAAGGGACTCCTAGGTCCTGAAGGAGGATGTGAAGCGCTTGGCCATAGGCCTCGAGAGAGCATTGCCGCCACTAGCGTTGTCATCGGGTCGCCACCGTCGAGGGCAATGTCTGGGGCGCGCGCGTGGATGGATCGACACAAAGGGGCAAGGAGGTGCCGATGATGTAGAGGGAGGTCGATGATGAAGGAGAGGAAGGCATCACGCAACTCTGTCTTGGTGTGGTGCAGAACAACAAAAGTTGGAGTGAGCTCGAGTAGAGAGGCAGCGGGCCGCAGCAGCCAGTAGAAGAGAAGCTGGCAACGATTGAGGACTACTTGTCTGGACTCCCTCCCTGGTCCAGTTGCCATTTGGGATTCTCTCGACACTTTCTTTGCAAGGCCCAAGACTTTGAGATGACACTCTTTAGATTTTTCTCGCTAAAAATCAAATAAAGAATTTCACAATGATCTGCTAAATTTGCTACCTTTATCTTGTAACCAGAAGAGGAAATTGAAGGTACGCGTGACGTGATTCTCACTACAAAGTCTAGCTAGGGTGCAGTGACTCGGTGAGAGGAGGCTGGAGCATGGTGGATGGTGCCAGCAAGTGGAGCTCAGTTGGTCTAGCAATGGAGCGGAGGACGTGTGGAGGAGGAAGAAAAGGGGTTGGTCCAGCTGGGGGCGCGGAGTGAAGCGGGGCAAGGCGCAGTGCTGCAGGCGATGCGAACGCTGGTTGGCGCGTGTGTAGCTCAGTTCGTCTAGCAATGGAGGGGAGGGAGTGTGAAGGAGGAAAAAAAGGGGGTTGGTCTAGATGGGGGTACGGAGCGAAGTGAGGCAAGGCGCGGTGCTGCAAGCAATGCGAACACTGGTTGGTGCGAGTAGGGCGAGGCCATACGCCGGCGGCGACGTGGCGCGTGCGCTCTGGCGCCAGTCGGCCACGACCAACGGCTCAAGTCATTCATCCAAATTTTGGTTCTTCTTTGCCTGGAGGAAGAAGAAGAAAGAATGAGATGTGGAGAGAGCAGGGAGGCGCCAGGCTGGGTCCAATTCTGATGCTGTGGCCTGTTTTGAAATATTGGGGGCTAGTTATTAGTGATCTATTGTGGGTTGATATATTTTTGGTGGAAAACCTTTTTGGAATAGCCCCCAATACATAGTTTTGGAGAAAATTTTTGGGAAACTCTTGGAGTTGCTCTTAGGGCGTCTACCTTAAAACAATTTGATTATTACTAGCGTCCAATGCCCTGATCCTCATCACCCTCATAGGCCGCGCTATCGATAGGCCCAAAGGAGGACTCAGATTCAAATTCAACGCTGGGTGGCGGCGCGACTAGCACGTCAGCTGGATAGATCTTGGGCGGTGCCACTTGAGCCCCACCAGGCAATGGTGGAGAGCAATAATAAACAAATGTGTCACCCTAAGTCAAGTCATGAATCCAAGTTAGAAAGGTCGCAAACAAGTGACACACTATATCAAAACAAAGCTGAGTACAGTCTTACAGGAGTTGGCAACGGCCTCCTCAATGAAAAGGCCTTGGGGGCGTCCCTGCTACTAACCTTGCCCTTGAAAGCCTTGGACACCCAGTGAAAATTTTTGTCATCGGGCACCTCACTAGAGACCTCCTGGGTCAGATCATTCAGCCTCAAGTACTCGAATGATGGGTGTACTCAATATTTGATGGGTTGTGTTGCCCTCTAATAGACATTGATGCAGATAGCTGTGGGTGTCAGCCCCCGCGCCTTCAGGTCGGTGATCTTCACCAACAGCTCATCTACTTGGACCTACTCTTTCAAGGTCAGCAAATTTTGCCACTCAGCCACTGACACTAGCCCAAAACCCATACGTGGTGGCAGCTTGGGCTTTTGATTGGCAATAAGAAACCACTCAGTGTGCCACCCCTTGTGGGAATCCTTCAGCTGAAGATCAAAGTACTCATGCACCCTCTTCGGGCGTAATGAGAATCCATCCCCCCCCAATAACCCGATCCTTTTTTCCCTTGGTGACCATGGGTTTGAGTTGGTAAATATAACGCCAGAGATGAAAGTGGTGGGGGGGTGCCCAAGAAAGCTCCACACAGATGGATAAAAACAGATATATCCAAGATCGAGTTTGGGTTTAAGTGTACCAGCTTGATCTTGTAGTAGTTGAGGAGGCCGTGCAAGAAATCTCTAGTGGGGATTCCAAACCCATGCTCGAAGAACAACGCGAACACTACCACCTCCGTCGTGACCTTTGATGGGAACTCCTAACCCGTGGTAGGGTTCCAGTCGAGCAGCGCTTGCGGGTCGAGGAGCCCACGGTGGATGAGGGATTTGATCCACTACTGCATCATCACGCTCTTCATCTACACCAAAAAAGGTGTCAGGGCATTGGGCTGCACCATTGCTTTGTATCTTTGTGGTTTGGATTTAAAGGGAACTAGGGTTTTGTTGCGCATAAAGCAGTGCAATGGCTCGGGCGGTGGTGGCGGCAGCGGTGGCGCATGCGCCACAAGACTATGGAATGTGGTGGCGCAACCTACGGTTCGCGAGTGCAGTGGTGGAAGTGCTCAGTGAACTCAAGGTGGAGGCACTACGAGAGGTTGAGGATAAGAATGGCAATGACTCTGTGCCCCTCACACTTTTGAAGGAGATGACGGTGTGAGTAGGGGTGGTAATGGATCATGGCCCTCATGCTTCTTTCATAATCCAACTTAACCCTATCTATTTTTAGTTCAAAATCATATAAAATTATGGCTCGGCCCTTATTGAGCCTGATCCTTAAATTTTCTAGGCTAAATTAGAGGGCCCTTTACCACCCTTTGGCATGAGTTACGGACGGAAATTGTGCGCAACGTGTCGGGCGAAATTTGCTAGCCCTCCTATTAACGTCATGCGTGTGTGATGGAATCTACGGGATCTTCGTTGCATTTTTAACGGCGTGCCTCCGTGGCTTTGTCACACCCCATTTTTGAGGCTAGACATGGCATCTAATTTTCTACTCGGCTAGCCTCCGCAGCATAGCTAAGTTCACAACCTCAGGGATCAGCTTCCCAATCTCAACACAGCATGCCTCTGTGACCTCGTAAAACACTAGAAATAGATGCAAAGGAATGTTTTCAATGAGCTAAAATCAAAATCCTAGCATTACATATTATAGAAGACTGTGAACAGCTCCGGGATAGACAACATCTTAGGATAAGAAGCTACAACGTAGAAAAATAAAAAAGCACAATACAAGAAAGCTGCGCTTCAAGCTTCCTTGTCGGTGTACTGGACAAAGTTGAGAGGGTTCATGATGCAGCCTTCTCACGAGGATTCTTCTAGCATCATTACCTCCTGATTGGATCGGAGAGACTGTGAAGGGAAGGAGCAGTCGGGTATTCATCACGAGAATTCTTCTGGCATTAGACTTGTGAGTGGATGCTGCTCCTATCAAAAACTACAAGTTTCAATCCTACAAGTGCAATAACTCAAGCCATGACTCTCCAAGATGAACAGCAGGTCTATTTATAGCCGGGCCACCGACTAGCATCCAAGACACTATAGTAAAACTGTGAAGGTGCACGATAGAGCCTGTCCATACCATCGTGACTCCATAGTACTCATGTGATGACTGGCCTTATATTCAAGTACAGGAGCATAGTACTCTCGTGCAGCTGCTCTGATGAAGCAATACTCCTGTGCAGCTGCTCTGATGGAGCAGTACTCCCATGAACAAGGATTTTTTTATCACCTACCTATCATTGCTTCAGTCCTTATCTCAAGAGATTTGTGCACACATTTTTGGTCGGCAAGCCTCCATGGCTATGCCTATCCTATGTTCTCAAGAACTAGGATCTACTTCAGGAGATAATTACCTCTTTTGACCATTGGAACGATTATTCTAATCACTTCAATGCTCAGGAGCTACTCCTACAGAATACATCTTGCGACGCCCTCCGTAGCTATCGCTCCGACTTGCTGGACGTCAGCCTCCATCAACTTGGCACTCATCTCACTCTATGCGTTGGCTCTGTGCTTGCTTGGATTTTCTTCTTTTTGAGCATTGCGCAACCTCTCCATTACTATGATGTTATCACAGCTTCAGCTGACCAAATTTCTAGCTTCGCTGTGATGACCTCAAGTTCTTGTTCGCCTCCATATTGCTCAAGGGTTTGAGGGATATGGTTACCCCATGGGTCCCCACTAACCAGGATGCTGGCCGGACCTGACAAGTGGGCCTACCCGACCAGGGCGTGTGGGCTGAGGGCATGAACTTACTTGGAGTACACATCAAGGCAACAAGACTGTCCAAATCTACCTGGAAATCATGGGACGTGTATTGTAATCCAACTTAGATTACCTTGCATGGAATTACCGAACCTATATAAGGCGGCCAAGGGCACCCCCCGAGGGTATCGACACATTAAGTAATACAATCCACCAAAATACAGGGCGTAGAATATTACTCTCGGGAGGCCTAAACCTGTCTAAAACCCTCATGTCCCTTTGTGTTCTCGTGATCACCTTCAAGTTCTCGGTTTCGCAACCGCCCTCACCTACAAATCAATCACTTGGGTAACCCCCTGGTGGCCTGCCGGGCTTATAAATTTGGCAGCAAGTGGCTTAAGGAGCTACCCAATGTCCTCTGGAGCTTCGCACATAGCCATGCAAGCCTACAAGGTATTCACCCTACGTCCTGGTCTACGGATTAGAATCCGTCCCTCCCAGCCGACGTCATGTGAAAATCTCCAGTACTCGAGTAGTACGAGGAAGGTGCGGCTGAAGAAACAAGGTGTCTAGACTTAGACAGCCTCGAAGAAGCTCGTTGTGCAGCACTCATCCAGTTAGCAAAATACCTTGAAGGAATTCGCCGCTATCATGATCACAACGTCAAAGAACATTCGTTCAACACAGGCAACATGGTCCTCAAGCATATTCAAGAAACCAAGGGGCTGCACAAGGTAAACTCACCTTGGGAGGGTCCTTTCATCATCTCCAAGGTCACTGGACCTGGGTCATATAGGCTCCAAACTCTCACTGGTGAAGAAGTTGACAACTCGTGGAACATTGAACACTTGTGTCGATTCTACCCATAGTTTACATATTCATGTAAATTGGCCATTGGCCTCAGTTGTACAGTTACAATTCAATAAAGTAGAGTTATTTTTTGTTGCAAAAGACTAATTTGCAGCTTACAAAAGCACTGTTTACCGACCTATTCAGCTCCTCCGGGTACTATCACCCAACTCGCGGCTTGTATTCACAAGTCTGCACACATATCTTTCGGGTTATTCAACTCTTTGGATAGTAGCAGCTTGCACAAAAGCAAGCCTAGGCACAAAAGCAAGCCTACTTGTCGACTTGTCAGCTCCTTGGACAAATCTATCCATCAACGGCCTTCGTAAAAAGAAGTCATCAAGCAACTTGGGAGCTATCTATACTACACGAGTTCTTATCAAGACAAGTATATATAGTCGCAACTTATAATAACAAGTCTGCAGTTCCAAGCCTTCAAAGCACAACACCTGAACAACCCAGAGAGGTTACAAAGATAGGCTCCCATTCATGAAGTCCTGAAGAGGCTACTTGTCTGAAGAGTTTGACTACCCAGATACCCAAGTATTGGCACTCCGCAAAAGGAGTTACATCCTAAAAGGTACTCTACATAGTGTATCGGAAGAGGCTCACAAGAGTAGCCTTGTGCGTAGACACTCATGAATACCACATGAGTAAATATCAGGGTAGTTCGTGAGATGCACTAAATCGAAAAGTTTCAAACAAGTTGACAAGCAAACAAAAATTGTGACAAGACTTCAAAATAATTTACATTTCATTTCATGATTTGTTTATATTACAATAACTCAAATGTTTTTTAAAACTATTCAAGGTCTATTTGATCGGCTACTTCCCTGGCAAAAGCAGCCATCTCCTCCAGATACTGTTGGAACTGCTCATCAGAGCAGTCCTCAATGATGCCTTCCGCCATAGGAGCCCAGTCGGCTTGTGGGTAGAACGACTTCACCATTGCTAGCAACTGCTTGGAGACAGACTCCGCCATCTTCTGGATGTAGCCAATGATCTTCACTAGTACTTCCTTAAGTATTTCCGCCAAGGGGTAGGGCTCCACGCCTTCCTCTGGGGCTCCACCATATCAGTGATGGGCTGAGCGGCTTCTGATAGCTTCTTGAGACCAAGATCTTTTGCCACCAACTCAGCCTCTTGCACTCGAAGTTTCATCATCAAATCCACTAGTTGGAATTCTCCATCGACGCACAGCTTCTTCTTCTTCTTGAGTTTGTGCTCCAGAGTCTTGTACTGGGCGAACAACTTGTCGTGTTGGTCCGTAACACGGTAGTATGAATTATGCCAGTCCATAGCATGATCCTGGAGATCCCTATTTTTATTGGTGACCTCTGCAAGAACAAGGGCAAGAAGCAAATTATCATCATCAAGGACAAATTAGTACTCAGAGATAGCAAAGGATAATAGGTTACCTTTCACCCAATGGTTCAATGTCTTATTGCGCTTTTGCAGGCGATCTTTCTCCTTCGTGGCTTTCTGAACAGCATTGTACTAGGCGGCTTGGCCCTCATACTTCATGAGTAGCCGAGAGGAGTACTTGCGCTCTTCAGCTAGTTTCTGTTCCAATCCCCATACCCTAGGATCATCTTCGACTTCTCGCGGGAGCGCCAGATCAGCTTCTACAAACAGAGCAAAGTACTCGTATGAGTAAGCGAGTACCAATTATAAGTCGAAGCCTAAGGCAGGAGTGCAACTTACCTCTGTAATTTCACCTACACAGTGATGCATCTCCATGACCGAGGCCTCCATCTCAATGGTGGCCAGAGGGTCAATTATTAGCTAGATTTTCTCCAAGTCCACCCCCGGAGCAATCCAGTCTTCATCGTGCTTCTCGTGCTCCTCGGCATCCGGTGCACCAAGAAGGACTAGCGCCTAGCTAGTCGATGGACCAGCCTCTGAAGGCAAGGAGGAGGTCGCCCCGTGACTAGTCAACAGCCCCACCTCGGACGGCAGGACAACTGCCAATACTGAAGCACCCTAGCAACCTCCACATCAACCTCTAGCTCAGGGGCTACAAGTGCAGCCTTGACTTCACCAGTAGCCGCCACATCCACCTCAACTTCTACCTCCACCTTGGCCTCTGGCTCCAGCTCGGCTTCCGGATTCAGCATAAAAGCCACTCACTCCGTCACCATCGCGGAAGTACTCTCCACAATGGGCTCGGCCTCTGGCAGTTCGGGGGCTGGCACTGCAAAACATTAAGCGATGCCAACACATCGTAAATAAGAGCCGTGACAAGGGATACCGCACCTGGAGCAACTTCAGGCGTGGGTGGCTCCTCTGGTAGTGGAACTATGGGCTCCAAGGCGAGCTCTAGGACTGAGCAGCTATTGCCACTAGCTCCAGACTTCAATATCCATGCTGGCAGAATTTCTGAAACAAGACAAGTGTCAAAACACACTACACAACAACATCAAATAAATCAGTACTCGGATACTTACTTGGTGGACCTCTTGATCTTGATGGAGGGCCCGGCCCCCAGATGCAGAGACTTCACGGTGGGTGATGCCTTCTTCGGCGTGGCTCCTTAGGTTACAGATAGATCCTTGCCAGCCTTAGTTGTCATCTCCACCACCCGAGTAGTTTGCACTAGGATAGGGTTGACCCTGCTGGCAGGAGACTCCCTGCCATCCTCTAGCTCGACAATCATCGACAGCTTCTGCTACACGACTTCAATAGTCCTGTTCTTCACCTTCGTCTCCACCTTGACTACCTGCATATCATCTATGTTAGACTCAAAGTTAAGCATGGTGATAAAGCAAACAAACTTACGGGTACTCGATCCTTAGGATCTTGTCTATCTTCAAATGTAATTACCAGAGGCGGGACTTCATCGGCAAACGACTACTTCATTCGCCACCCGCTTAACTGAGATAGTGCGCGCCTTCTTCAGAGGTGGCACCAAACTGCCTTCCAAGTCATCCTTAGCTTCATGCTTGGATGTCCCAGAAGATGACCCTGCCTTGTCGGAAAGATAGGGCTTCACGACAAACTCGTCAGCAGCTTCTGACTTAGAGCTGCTGAACGAGGACCAGTCCTCCGATTCCTCTTTCTCCTCCTCCTTCTCGATCACCTTCTGTATAGCTACAAGGGACTGTACACGTGGAGTAACGTCAGCTCTAGGGGGAGGAGGGTTGGAGCAGTACAAGTGAACTTCATCCTACAAATAGAAGACAAGTCAGCTACTTAACAAAGTACAATAAATTAGTACTCGGGGGCTGCAGGCCATGGGTACATATGGGATTTGGTGGATTGGCGGCACAATGGTTTCGCATGACCATCGGGATACACCTGACGTGCTTGAAGAAGCGTTTCAGTCGCGCCATCTCTTCATCTGTGGACAAGTCTTTTGACATCATCTGCGATGGGTCATTGGGACCTGAGTAGTCATAACCCCATGTGTAGTGCAACTGCAGGGGTTAGACACACCTCCTCATGAAGCTGAAGGCCACACCGATGCTGGTCAAACCTTCTCTCTTGAGGGTGGCGATCTTTGCTATCAGATCCAGCAGCTAGAAGTTGTCGGCAGTACTCGACTCGTCCAACCAATGGTTGTTCCATACTGGACGGTGGCCAATGACCTTGGGAGGACAAGGCTCATGGTTTCCAATATAGAACCACCATTGTTTCCAGCTAAAATGGGAGTCTACGAGTTCATAACCTATGTATTGTCCCTTGACCTGCTCCCGAAGTTGAATCCCTGCCCCCCCCCCCGACTACTTCAGTATGATCCATCTAGGGCTGGGGTGTCACTCTTAAAAACTTCCTAAAAAGCTGAAAGTGGGGTTGAATGCCCAGGGATACTTCCCAGAATGCACGAAGATGATGACATGCAAGATGGAATTGGGGTTGAGGTTGACTAGCTCCAGGTTTTAGTACCTCAATAGAGCCTAGAAGAAGTCAGACGAAGGAGAGCTAGCCCATGCTTGATGAGGTGCACGAAGATGGCTGGCTTGTTCGTGAAGCTCTCTAGAGGCCACGGGTTGCCGTGGGCCTCCCTCCAGTAGGCAAATTCCTGCTCCTAGAGGAGATTCGCCTGTCTGGATGTCTGCTTCCTTCATGATGGGCTTCTTCCAAGAGCAGGCTTGATTCGATGGTGCCGTCTAGTTCATCTTGTCGTACTTCAGCGCCGGCAACCGAATTTCCTTCTCCTTCTTGGCGGCCTTGCACTTCTTGGTCTCCGCAAGCCTTGCTGGAGGATGCTTTCTTTGGTGCCATTGCTCCTAAAGTCTTCTTGCACATAAGGATGGGGGTTGGGCAGTGGGGGAGGATGGTGCTTGAGCTCGAGAATGGCAAGCGGTGGCGCTAGGGCTATAGTGTGGAAGGTGAAAGGGCAGAATGGCTCAGGTGAAATGGAAGGGATGAATTCCTCCATTATTTATAACCACGGCATAGTTAACCGAGAGGCAAAAATTACGGGCAATATTCCATTTTTAAAGCCCTCAGTTATCCGCTAGAATGGTTTCCAATTTTTTTTAAAGAGATAAGGTTCCTCGAGTTGAACAGTCATGCTGACCAGTGGTTCACCTCTATACCCAAACTAGTCGGCTAACGGCTCGGGGGCTGTGTGCCACTGTAACACCCGTAACATTTACCAACTCAAATCACTCGCTAAAAATTTATTTCAAAATGTTTCCGACCGTTGAGCTCCCGAGAAATTTTCCTCCCCGGCGACCCCGCTATCCCGTCACCCAGCGCAACATCATCTTTTTCCGTTCCCCACAATTTTCACCGCGTGCTCGTCAAATCCATCACGCGTGCCGCCCGATCCCGCAATTTTTGCCGATCTTCCCCTCCCTTTTTCCCTTTTTCCCTTTTTCCTTTTCCCTTCCTCTTTCCCTTCTACTTTTTTTTTCTTTTCCTTCCTCCTTCTTCCTTCTTTCTTCTCTCCTCCTTCTTCCTCCTTTTTCCTCTCTCTTTCCTCTTTCTTTTTCTTCTTTTCCTTCCTTCTTCTTCCTTCTTTCTTCTCTCCTCCTTCTTCCTCCTTCTTCCTCTCTCTTTCCTTTTTCCCCTGGCGCCTGGCTCCCGGCGCCTTCCGCCTAGCGCCGCCCGCCCACTCCCCCGCGCCTGCGCACCCCGAGGCACGCCGCACGCCGCACACCCGTCTAGCCCACACTGCGCCCGGGCCCACGCCCGTGCCCGACCGCCCGCTCGCCCCGCACCCGACCCGTGCGACGCCTAGTGCTCACCCGCGCCCGCGCCTGCACTGCACCGCCTGCTCGCCCGCGCCTGGCCTCGCGCGCCGAGCCACGCCGCCTGCCCGCTCGCCCCGCACTAGATCGCCCGCACCCGCGCCTGTGCTGCGCCACCTGCCCGCCCGCGCCCGCGCCACGCCTGCTGCCCGCTCGCCCCCGTGCCCGCCCACGCCGTCCCGCGCCCGCCGCACGCCCGGCCCTTGGCGCCTAGCGCCTCTCTGCACGCACCGCGTCGCCGGCCACCGGTTGCTGGTCGCCGCCGTCCCATCGCACGTCACGCCGGCCATCACCTCGGTGGACTCCCTGTGCTCCTCGTCAACCGAGCCACCACACCATCCACGAGGACCTCCACTCCAGCACACCACCGGCCGGAAGTCCCAGCCACCATCATCACATCCGGCCTCCATCCGCCCCTCCTGTTGCCTATAAAAGGGCCAAGGCCCGGCCGCCCCTGCCGCCCACCTCCACACCCGCCAACACTGCCTAGCGCCGCCCCTTCCTCCCTCCAATGCGCCGCCTCACCAGAGCTCCCGCTGTTCTTTTCCCATACCGGCCCCCTCGCTTCCCGCCACCGGATCCCCAAGGTGAGGGTCAAAATGGAGCCCCCTCGGTCTCCTCTACCTTCCCCACCACTCGGCTGCTACCGGCGTGGCCCAACCGACCGGCCCCCACACCGGTTTCTCCCCTCATCTCTCATCCTCCTGTACTGGACCAAGGAAGAAGAAAGGGAAAATTTTCCCCCATTTCGATCTAACCCCCTAGTCCCTTCTATTTACAAACCGGCCCTCCCACCTCTCTCAAAGAAGTTTCACGAATATGCCCTTCCACCTTCCAGAAATAATTACAAATAGGTCCCTGGTTCTCACAGTTTAGTCATAAAACCTTGTTTTAAGCCCCTAACACTCCTTTAACTCATCATTTCATGCGTCAAACTTTCTCCAATTGATCCCAAATTCGACCACGGCCTCCTCCCATATATTCCCACTGAGGAATATCCAAATTTCATGAAAATACTCATCCCACCTATTTTCCGTTCGCATTCTCTGTTCGGAGCTCAACGAGTAAAATCTTATTTCCTTTTTATTTATTGTGTGCTCATTTGTGTGTGCCGTAGATTGCGGAGTACCCGAGGAGGAGCACGAGGAGGAGTTTGACCGCGAGCCCGAGCCCGAGGACCAGTACCGCGAGCAGGAGCTCCCGGAGGGCTTTGAGAACGGCAAGTCCAATCTCTTCCTTTGATGCATATTCATTCCTAGTTTTTCAAACACAACCTATTGGCCTGTTTTATAAAAGTGCATATTGATTTATTGCAAGACATGGTTGGATAGCCACCCCTTGATTGTTATGAATATTCCTTGTTGTCCTATATTTATCTCTAAATATGACTTGCTCTGTTTGGATGATAATTACTACTAGAATGCTTAGGACCTTGTTACTCAAATTCAATCATGACTACACTGGTTTATTTAGAAAATAAATGTGTGAGTGTTTTCAACTGAGAAAATAGGGTTTTTGGGTATAAAGGCAAGAAAGTCTTAGGCGAGATGGATTGGTGTTTCTTGTGTGAAATGCCGGAATGTTGGGCTCGTACCTTAGTGGTTGAGCAAGATTGGGAGTTGTCCATCTTGTCATGGTTAAGGACCAAGTTGATATGTCATCTTGCCTAATTCAATCATTGTGCAACCACTCAACCGTTGTGTGGGCAACAGCTTAGCATAAACCCACTAGCTGAACTGTTAGTCTACGGGTGAGCTGGTGAGCAACGGGAGCCCATGGAAAAGGGGTAAGATCTTTGTGACTTACGCCCCGGTTAAGACCTCGTCGGTAGGTCGTAAACCCCTGGGTCACTTCCCGGGTAGACTAGCCAGGCTTAGCTAAGGTGGGTAATGGCTTTGTTAGGATCCGCACCGGCACTAATGTGATCGTGCTGCGGTACCCTACTTGTGGGAAAAGTGTACAACCTCTGCAAAGTTAAAACCTATCCGAGTAGCCTTGTCCACGGTATTGGACGAGTTATGGCTTGGTCACATAACTAGCATTTGGAGATGGTTGGTTTTTATGGCGTGTGTTGGATTTTGGAACTGTCTGGCAGTTGTGCCGTGCGCTATGGCGGATGGGGAGTCCGGTAGCGATAAAACTTGGATCCTTTGTGTAGGATCAACCCCACTCAATGTTTCGGTTACTAAAGAAAATGATTTGCAAAAACTCTTTTTAAAATAAACCCTTGCATGTGTTGAAAATCTAGCTTTATTGCAAATGAACCTTAACCTCATCCTTGTTATAACCTGTGCATATTCTTGTTGTATCCCCCTCCATGGATGGGGTTGGACTTGTTGAGTACTTTTGTACTCACCCCTATTTTGTTGCTTCAGAGGAGGACCCGGACTACGTCGTCGAGGATCTCGAGTAGGAGGTCGCGTCTGCACCCAACGCTACCTGTGGTGTTGGCCTTTTATAGGATGCTTCCGCTGATGCATAGTTTCGATTGCAGCCCGGAGTCCGACTGGACTGCAACTTGGATTTGTATCATTATCGGTTTAGTTTTACTTTGGGTGTGGCTTGCCCGCCCGCTCCTTCGAGAGTTGTACGGCTTCTGAACTATCTGTTGAATAAATATGTTATCAGCCTCTTGGGACTGGTAATTGGATCACATTTAGTCTCTACTTATGTGGGGATGCTTCAGCCACATGCCCGTCAGCTGAAAAGTTCTCCTTTTGGGTTTTAAGGTGAAAGTGATGTGAAATTACCAAACTGACCCTTAACCTGATTCTTCGATTCAACCTAAGGCTCGGGGGCTACTCCATATGGAGTGTGATTTTCACTGCACTTCCATATAAAATTTAAGATTACAGATTCAAGACCAAGTTTAATGAGGCTTGAGCACCTTCTAGCTGCATGGCAGTCCTCAAGTGCATTCGAAGACTCAATCCAATGGAGTACTCTAGGGAGTACGACAAACTAGTCGGAGAAGTCTATAGCATTACTCGAGACTACTATATTGATTAAAAAGTACTCGGGGGCTTGTCGGCCATACATCTATGGGCCCACCGGGAGGCTTGTACAATCCTAGATACGGGGCTACACACCCAGACGTATCAGACATGGACTACGATGCAGGATGGTGTGGTCTACATGGAGAACAAGAACTAGTTGAGGATTACAAAACTACTCATAGCAATTAGAGTAGGACTATCTAGTCGAATTCAACTAGTATTCTTGTAAACAACTGACCTATAACACTGCCCCCAACAATATGAGGCAAGGCAGGTACCCCCCTCCAAACAAGTTCAATCAATACAATCCAACCAACACAGGACGTAGGGTATTACATGACATAAGCGGCCCGAACGTGCCTAAATCATATGTTCAAGTCCACCTTCAAGTTCCTGGTCTCGGCAAGCCCCACGCATAAAACACTACCTTAGGCACTCCCTCGGTAGGTTGCCAGGTCTAAACACCGACACTTATTGAAAGAGCAAGAGGGGCAGCGGCAGATGGTGTTGGTGTTTTAGACCGGCAACCCGCCTAGGGCGTACCCTTGGTGGTCTTTTATGCGGTAAGGGTCATCGAGAATCAAGGAATCAATGGTGACACAAGGAATACAATTTAGACAGGTTCGGGCCGCTAGATCGTGTAATACCCTACGTCCTGTGTGTTGGTTTGTATTTGATGAACTGGAGTTGTTCTCCTATCCTTGAGGGGGGTCCCTGCCCGCCCTTATATACACGGGAGGGCAGGGTTACAAGTTTGAGTCCTAGTCGGGTACTATTACAGAGTTCTACTCGGTAATGGCTTGAGTAGTTTTCCATAAACATACTTGACTAGTCCGAGTAGGATACGCCTATCCTTGTTCTGATCTTGTCCGAGTACGTCCCTTGATGGGCCGTCCAAGGCCTACTCGTGGACCTGGGGTGTATGCCCGATAAGCCCCTGAGTACTTTGTAGTCGTGCGATACAGTCTTGGGCACTGCGAGCACTATCTGAGTAGCTAGTCGTAGAGGTTGCAGACTGAAGTGCTCGAGTACTGTCGCGTGGCTGGAAGGTACTCTTTTTGCTCCTTCGAGTTGTTTCCGTCCCGAGTAATTTTATATGGTTGTGCGATGTCAATCGCACTCCATATGGAGTAGCCCCCGAGCCTTAGGTTGAGTCGAAGAGTCAGGCTTAGGGTCAAACCAGCTTTTGTCCATTTTACTCTTGCAGATCTTGGGAAAAAAGAAAAAAACTGACCAACGGGTATGGTACCCGCAGCCCCCGAGCACTTGGGTGATCTCTGTCGTTGAAGTGGTCAGCAGTCCATTGAAAAGAGTAGCCGTTTGAGTGTTAAAGGTGATTAATCTACAATTAATCTGTCCATTGCGCAACTGACGCATGGAAACCAGAGCTGGCAGAGATAAAAGTGGAAGGTACCCTTTCGGTTGGTTTTATGCCGTACGGTAATCAGATCTGTTTTTCTGCCTCCCCTGTTCTTCTGCTCCACATTTGCGCCGCCGTAAGTGCCATTGCCGCCATTGTCATCCCTTGAGGGAGATCCGAGGGACAGTGTCATTTTAGCTTGAAGTTGAGTCCGTAGGATACGCACTAAGAAGATGGGCAAGAAACCCGAGAAGATCCAGGGCCAGGCTCCGGCGATAGGCAAGGCGAAATCCAAGAAGGTGAAGGAGCTGGTGCTGCCGGCACCGAAGGTGGAGCTGACAAACCAGACTACACCACCGCCGCCTAGGACAACCTGGCAACATTCAGTGATGAAGGAGGAGGCCGTGCAAACACTAGTCGATGCGAAGCTTCTTCAGCCGAAAGAAATTCTAGAGTGGCGCCCCGCATTTCCCAATGCATGGCAATTTGAGGAGCATCCAGGCGAGACAGTGATGCTCGCGCACTTTGTGGAGAGGGGGTTGGCGGTGCCCACCTCCGACTTCTTCAGAGGTATCCTCGAGTTCTACAAACTCCAACTTGTCCATTTGAACCCCAATGGTGTACTGCATATGTCGATTTTCGTACACCTCTGCGAAGTGTACTTGGGAGTTCCTCTGAGTATCGAGTTGTTTAGGAAACTGTTTCGCTATAAGCCGCAGCCTACTGTCCATAGGACAGAAGTCTTTGGAGGTGCCGGGTTCCAACTCATGAACTCGGGCGCATATATTGAGTATAATCTGACTGGCTCCCATGGGGAGTGGAAAAAAAGGTGGTTCTACATCGGGAACCATGAACCTCGCTTGCCTGTGGTGACTGGTCACGCGCCCAAGCATGCAGAATACTGGGTGAGCAAACCTGAAGATACTCCCGAGCTGGATCACCTGATGCAGCAAATCACCGAGTTGAAGGTACTCGGGCTAACTGGGATTAACGTGGTGGCCAGCTTTCTGAAGAGAAGAGTTCAGCCGCTTCAAAAATGTGCTCACTCGGGAAGTGAGTACACAAGTCTTAAAGATCCATCGCGTATGTCCGATGAGGATATATCTGATGATGATGTAGAGGCGCTGCTGGCCAAGTTTTTCAGGAACTACCAGGGGGTACCAATAATCCCTGCGGCTCTGCGTCAGTATGACGCCTGGTATGAGCCACAAGTGGTATGTCTTTTGGACCTGACTTGTTCTCTTTTGACTTATGTGATATTTGTTGTTGATACCGACTTGTTGTTTGTAGTCTCGAGTTCTTGCCAGCTACTTGGCGCAGTCGAAAGAAGAGTCAGAAGTTGTTGCTGAGGAGTTAGAGGACAAGCCTTCTCCTCCTGTCAAGAGACGCAGAGTAGTCCGCAAGATGTCTGCGGCTAAGTCTGCTTCAACCCCTGAGAAGTCTCAGGGTACCAAGGTATGTAGCTGATGAATTTAAACTTGCTATTGATGCGACGAATTTTGTCTTGTTCGTAGAGGCTGTAGATATGGCGCTTGGTGATGACGAGGCTGTTTCTGAAGAAATGGTCGTGACCGACCCAGAAGTCGGTAATGTATCTGTTGACATGGTGCCGGAGAAGGTGCCATCAACAGAAACTGGAGTACCCCCGAGCTATCCGCGCCGACTCCATCGGCTGCCATGCCGCCCATTGCTGACCAGGCGGTCCTAGGGTTACCTGCTGAAGCAGCGGGTGTTGTAAAGGAAGTGTCGCCAGTACTCGCTACTGGTTCTTTGCTGTCCAGTGTGATCGCCAGTGGTAAGTGTTCTGCCCCGGCTGGATTTGTTGATCCAAGTGGATTTGTAGTCTTGACCTTTGCTTTACGGGTCTTGGCGAGAAGACGATGCTGGCGGCTGTTCCTGCGGCGCCAATTACTCGGCCACCTGTTGTTGAGAAGAAACATGTGCGACTTCCACCACGTTTGACTCGGTGAGCTTACTTTACCCGGTGTATATCTTTAAGTCATTTTGAAGTCGTCTAATGACTTGTCTTGATGCAGGTATGCGGAAGAAACTATCCCTGTGGAGGCAGGGGTAGGGTCGGATCCCCCAACTATACTATCTGCTCCTTTTGAGGATTTAATCGTTGAGGAGGTGTCCAGGGTTGACGTTGGTCGTCTTGGAGCTACCATGTCGATGCTTCAAGATGTCATCCGTTCAGTGGAAGTTCCCGCCGCTGCATCGGGTTCCGGAAGTGCTGCCTTATCCGCATCTACTGGTGGATCACTGGCCGTAGTGAGTGTTGAAAAAACCAAAGAAGCAATTACTCTAGGTATGTTTCTGTAGTCTTGTTATTGTAGTCGTAGCAGGCGGTTGACTGACGACAAATGATGTAGGTGCCATTTTGGGTACAACTCCTCATCTTGTGGAAAGTACTCAAAGACCGGTGGTCACCCTACCATCCAACTTGGAGTTCCAGAAGGCCATCGATGTTTTCCGGAGCTTCCAGGTAAATTTCCTTGTTGAGTTGTTGCATGACCCGAGTAGTTGTGAGGCTTGAAACATACCACTCCATACTCGGACTTTTTCAGGAACGAAGTCATCAACTGGAGCAGGAATGTGCCCGACTGACAGAAGCTCTGAGGGTTCATGAAGTTGGGGCGAAGTCTTTTGCCGTGGAACGCACGGATCATGCGGTTCTGCAGCAAAAACTGGAGAGCCGCTACAAGTCACTGAACAAGAAGTATCAAGGTAAGCATTTCACCTACTCTAGGTGTGTCCAACTGTAGTTGGGCTATGGTTGAGTTTTTTGTTTTGTAGAGCTCAAAACGCAAGAGGTGGCTGCAAGGAGCCAAGTTCTCGACTGGAGAAACGCGCACGACCAAGTGGCGGATGAAGCCAAATGTCTTCGGGCTGTGCTGACGGAAGCACAGGCTGCTTGCAAACATCAGCAGGACCGAAAGATGCAAAATGGTGTGATGCTTGCCATGGCCATGGTGGCATGCAGAGATCATGCCCAGACCATGGGAAGACTTCGAGGCGAACTCCAAGAGCTGTCTGTAGCAGCTGAAGACTTGGTGAATGCCATAGCCCCCGTGGAAGAAGGCGCAGGGCCGCAATCACTAGTCGAGCGATTGAAGGCTGCCCCGAGTAGAGTGGCGGGACTTTGCAAGACTGTTTGCAAACAGGTCCTTGCAATTGTGAAGTCCTACTACCCGAGGGTAGACTTGGTGGCAGCTGGTGATGGCGTGGCCTGCAACTGCACAGAAGAGGTATATGCGCAGTACCTCCAGGAGGCGGAGCCTATTGCATCGAAGATATCGGAGTTTGTCTCTTTAGAAGAGCCTTGAGCTTTGTATGCACTCTTCTACTTGTGTTGAGTATTTTGAACGATACTTTTTGATAAATGGATATTGGACTTGTTGCTTGAAGTTTGCTGTCTTGCAAAGGGTAGTTTTACTCTAGCTTGTCCGATCCGAAGCCCCGAGGTCGGCTGAGCCTGACCTTCTGGGGGAGGAGCTCTGCCTCGCCTGACCCTGAGTCCTAGGGTCGGCTAAGCCTGACCCCTGTGAGGGTAAAAAACTCCGCTTCGCCCGACCCTGAATCCTAGGGTCGGATGCGCCCGACCCTTGAGCGGAGGGTTGGAGTAGTCCGAGCCCCCGAGATAATGGTGTGAACGTAGGCCACGCCTGGCTTGTAGTAGTCCTGAGTGTCAAGTAGTCGTAATGCTTGTCGAGTACTCGTCTTTCGAGAGACACGGGTGTACTGTACTTTGTCCTTTGTGGATGCACGGGTGTACTGTACTCTTTTGTCCTTTGTGGCGTAAGTACCGTCACGTGGGTTAAGTCAGGAGTTGCCAGACTCATTGATCACGGGTGCATAGTAACTCTTGGGCAGGTGGTAGTTGCGGCGTTCGACTATAAATAGAGCCATCTGGTGAGCGAACCAACTCAAGTTTTTGATCAGTGATGAACTGCCTTCGGTTGCTTCTGTTTGAGTGTAGAGAGCCGTCAGAAAGTGCACCGGTGCTAGAAGATTCCTCGTAGATTGAGGCCACCTTCCCTCCATAGACTCCTGCGCTCGTAGGGATAGCCGTGATGCTAGAAGAATCCTTGTAGGAGGTTTCGTCGCACGCCTTATCTTGCAGCTCGTGATCCAGTGGGGTACGCGCTGGAACTCGCGAGTGATGGGTGATGAGTGCCGCGGTCTTTATCCCGCTCTCTGAGAGGTGGAGGTGTGGCCGTAGATTGGATTGGCTCCGCAAGGCTAGCAAAAGAGCAGCCTTGGTTCTCTCTAGGTGCGTCGTGCCGGATTCATCGTTGCCGCTGTCAAGGTAATGGTAATGCTGGAGTTCCTGGCGTTGCCTTGGGTAGAGTACCTGGGTATGGCTGCATTTTGCGCAACTTCCTTGCGTGTGGGCCCTTCTCCTTGTGGTCAGCAGACCTGAGTGGCGTTGTGATATAGTAAAAGCCTGAGGCTTAAATGCAGCCCGGCAGTAGGCAGTTGCTTGTAGTCTTCGTGTATTCTGAGTACTTGTACTCGTATGTAACCTAATGTATCCTTGTTTCAATAAAGAAATATTGATACGGATATTTTATACCAGGGCAATGATCCTTGTTGAGCTGAAAACTCTTGTCGAAGCTGAGATATCTTGAAGTCGGTAGTCGGGCAGTTGGCTCAAGTAGTCATCATGAGATATTGCCTTGAAACAGTTACTCGGATACTGCTATGGGTAATAGCGACAAAGATGCTCTATATTCCAAGAGTTCAGTACGTGTTCTCGTGAAAGCTCTTGGAGTTTGTAAGATTCGGGTCCCGTAACCTTTGATACAATGTAAGGACCTTCCCACGGTGAATTGAGTTTATGCAATCCTGACGTGTCTTGGATACGCTTAAGGACCATATCGCCCAAGTTGAAAGATCTTTCCTTGACGTTGCGGTCGTGGTAACGCCTTAAACCATCAAGCTATCTGGCAGATTGCACTAGTGCCGCGCATCTTGTTTCTTCTAGACTGTCTATATCTGTTCGCCGTGTTTCTGTTGCCAGTTCTTCATCATATTGTTCAATGGATGGTGATTGCCACATGATGTCAGCGGGTAGTATGGCTTCCGAGCCATATACCAGGAAATAGGGTGATAGCGCCGTAGTCTTGCATAGTTGGGTACGGAGGCCCCACAAAGCATTTGGTAACTCTTTAAGCCTTTTGCCACCTCTGGTGTTGCCAACGTCATGTAGTCTTTTCTTCAGGGCGTCGAGTATCATGCCATTAGCACGCTCGACTTGTCCGTTGGCTCGCGGGTGAACGACCGAGACATAGCGAACGTCGATGCCGCTGTTCTCGCAATATTCCCAAAAGTCATGATTATTGAAGTTTGACCCTAGGTCTGTGATAATCCTGTTGGGAAAACCGTAGCGGTGTATGATTTCATCCAAGAAGTCGAGGACCCGGTCTGCCTTGGGGCAAGTGACCGGTTTGACCTCGATCCATTTGGTGAATTTGTCAATTGCCATGAGTACTCTGTTGAATCCTCCTAGCGCAGTTGGTAACGGACCTATCATTTCAAGCCCCCAGTAGGCAAACGGCCATGTTGGAGGTATTGTGACTAGCTTGTAGGCCGGTACATGTTGCTATTTTGTGAAGAATTGACAACCTTTGCATTTCTGAACTAGTTGTTTGGCGTCAGCCAGAGCCATTGGCCAGTAGAAGCCTGCTCTGAAAGCCTTGCCAACTAGTGTCCTCGAAGAGGCGTGGTTGCCACAGATTCCTCTGTGAATCTCTTCTAGGATTTCTTGGCCATCTTCTCTGGTGACGCACTTCATGAGTACTCCACACGATGCACCTTTCCTGTAGAGCTTGTCTCCAACTAGAACGTAATTTTTTACTCGTCGGGAGGTTTGCTCAGCTTTATTTTTGTCGGATGGTAGCTGGTGATCTTTGATGTAGTTGATGAAGGGTGTCCTCCAGTCGACTTCTATCATCATGATTTCACGAGAGACGTCAGTAGTCAGGATTGCTATCGGTGTGACTTGGTCGGATATGGACGACTTGCGCAGTTCGTGTACAAAGATTCCTGCTGGAACCTCTGCGCGAGTAGAGCCCATTTTGGATAAGACGTCGGTGGCAACATTGTTGTCGTGGATGATGTGATGAAATTCCAAGCTAGAGAACTTGGTTTCCAGTTTGTGGACTTCTTTGCAATAAGCGTCCATGTTGTCCTTGTTCCGGTCCCACTCGTCATTGACCTGGTTTATAACGACTAGAGAGTCGCCGTACACCAATAGTCGTTTGATGCCGAGGGAGATTGCGAGGCAAAGGTCGTGTAGCAGTGCTTCGTACTCGGCTTCGTTATTAGATGCTTCCCAGAATATTTGCAGCATGTACTTGAGCTGGTCTCCCCTAGGGGAGATGAGTAATACGCCTGCGCTGACTCCTTCAAGTTTGAGGGATCCTTCGAAGTACATTACCCAATGTTCTGGTCGTTCGACTGGTGTCAGAACTTGATTTTCAGTCCATTCAACTATGAAGTCGACCAAAGCCTGGGACTTGATGGCTGTCCTTGGCTTGAAGTTCAACGTGAGAGCTCCGAGTTCAACTGCCCATTTGGAGATTCTACCCGTGGCATCTCTGTTGTGGAGAATTTCGCCGAGTGGGATGTCGGAGATGACTGTGATGCTGTGCTCTTGGAAATAATGGTGCAGCTTTTGGGAGGTGAGCAAAATAGCGTATAAGAGCTTTTGTATCGGTGAATACCGAGTTTTGGAGTCCGAGAGTACTTCGCTGACGAAGTAGACAGGTCGTTGGACCTTGTAAGCGTGGCCCGGTTCAAACCATTCGACTACTATTGCCGTGCTGACGACATGAGTAGTAGCTGAGATGTATAGGAGCAAGTCTTTGTTCGGAGAAGGAGCGGTGAGTACAAGAGGCTTTGACAAAAAGTCTTTGAGTTGTGTTAGTGCCTCATCTGCCTCTTCCGTCCATTTGAACTTGTCCTGGTGTTTGAGAAGCTTGAAGAAGGGTAGTCCCCGTTCTCCAAGTCTCGAGATGAACCGGTTGAGAACGGCCATGCAGCCTGTGAGTTTCTGCACATCCTTAATGCTGGCTGGTACCTGCATGTTTGTGATGGTAGATATTTTTTCCGAGTTGGCCTCAATGCCACGATGGCTAATGATGAACCCGAGTAGCTTACCGGAAGGTACTCCAAAGACGCACTTGGTAGGATTGAGTTTCCATCAGAAAGCGCGGAGACTAGAGAAAGTTTCCTCCAAGTCAGCAATGAGTTCCTCCCGGTTTCTTGTTTTGACGACGACGTCGTCGACATAAGCTTCGAATTACGGTGAAGTTGCCTTTCGAAGCATATCTGTATGGCCCTTTGATAAGTTGCTCCTGCATTTTTTAGTCCAAGGACATTGTTTTCTAGCAGAAAGCTCTGAAGGGTGTAATGAACGCTGTTTTGGCTTGATCTTCTTCTTTGAGGCTTATCTGGTGATAGCTGGAGTAGCAGTCGAGAAAGCATAGCAAAGCGCACCCAGCGGTGGAGTCAACCACCTGATCGATCCTGGGTAGCCCGAAAGTGTCTTTTGGGCAGTGTTTGTTGAGGTCGGTGTAGTCAACACACATTCTCCATTCGTTGTTTTTCTTGCGAACAAGCACAGGATTGGTGAGCCAGTCAGGATGAATGACTTCTTTGATGAACCCTGCCGCGAGTAGCTTGGCTAACTCTTTTTTGATTGCTTCTCATCTATCCTGAGCGAACCGGCGTAGTCGTTGCCGTTTTGGAGTAGCTTTGGGATCGACATTGAGAGAATGCTCAATCAGTTCCTTGGGCACACCTGTCTGGAGGTCAACTGATTTGAAGTCTTGCTCACTGGCGGGTTTCACCTTTGTGGACCCCGACTTGTTTTCCGGGATCTCTAGTTCGGTTAGATTGAGCTTCTTTGAAGCTGTGAAGACTTGTTGTATGGGACTGGGTGCTTGAGTAGTCGCAGCAATTTCCACAGCTTCAGTGTCACATTCGTAGGATCGCCGTAGATCTCCTCGTAGCGTGAGCTCCCCCTTGGGGCCTGGCATTTTGAGTACCAGGTAGACATAATGTGGTATGGCCATGAACTTGGCGAGTGCTGGCCGTCCGAGTATAGCATGGTAAGATGTCTTGAAGTCTGCGACTTCGAATCTGATGTACTCGGTACAGTAATGTTCTTTAGTGCCGAAGGTGACTGGAAGGACAACTTGTCCTAGTGGTATGGCCGCGATTCCAGGCACGATGCTGTAGAAAGGTGAATCCGTTGGGGTAAGCATTTCAGTAACGTCGAGGTACATCTTCCTTAATGTCTTGGCGAAGATAACGTTGAGGCCGCTTCCGCCGTCGATGAGTACTTTGGTTAACTTTGATCCTGCCACAACTGGATCCAGGACTAGTAGGCAACGGCCTGGTTCTGAAAATTTTGTCCATTGATCTTTTCTGCTGAAAGAAATTGGAACTTCTGACCATTTAACGGTGTAGGATCCGTTGGTTCGATGGCCATGATCTCCCTGAGTACTAGTTTGTTGGCTTGCTTGGATGCAGTGCCTAGGATACCGCCAAAAATGACGTTGACGGCTTTTGAAGCTGTCTGGAAGTCGCCTTCTTCATCTTCATCGTTGCGGGCTTTATTCTTACCCTTATCTCTATTCTTGGTGTACTCTTCAGGGGGTAGTGGTACGGGTAAGTCTTGCATGACTCGGCGCATGTTGTAGCAGTCTATCGCCGAGTGCTTGCTAGTCGGATGCCATGGGCACTGCTTTTTGAGTAGCTCGGTGAAGGTTGGCCCTTTATTGTTTCTGCGGTGTCCCTTTTTCCCGAAGTTGGTCATGGCGGCAACAGTGTTGTCGGGCTTCCTTTTGCAATTGTGGTTACTCAAATAAGTGTTCCGAGCATCGTTATGCCGAGTTCTATCTGGGTCATTGTTGTGGTTGTTGTCGCGTCCGCAGTTACGGTGGGAGCCGAACTATTCTCACTCTTTGTCTTCTTCATCCGCCCACTGTTGCACCATGACTTTGAGTTCTTTGACATCAGCTGGTCGTCGGCGACCGAAGTCTTGGTATGTTCGTCGATCATAGAGTCCATTCTGGAAGCACTCAATGACGTCTGTTTCGGAGATGTCAACTATGGTAGCCTTCTTTTCGAAGAACCATCGCAGATAGTCGTGTAGGGTCTCGCTTTCTTTTTGCTTAATTTGACTTAAGTCGATCTTGTTGCCTGGTCTAGCCATGGAGCCGGCAAAGTTGTTGGTGAAAGCCTTTGTCAAGTCTGCCCAAGAGTCAATGGACTTGGGTTTGAGTGACTCAAGCCAGGTCAGTGGTGCGGGTTCCATGCATATGGGGAAGTGGATAACTTTGGTGTCATTATTGCCCTCGGCTGCTTGGACGGCTAGCGAGTAACATCGTAGCCATTGAATTGGGTCTTGCTTGCTATCATACTTGGTGATTCCGGTTAGCTTGAACTTATCGGGTAATTTTGTTTTCATTACCCGATTTGTGAAAGCAGGAAAATGGTTGTAGCTGTCGACTTCCCGTTCACGCCGACTGTTGAGAATTTCTCGCAAATCACTAAAGTTGGACATTTCGTGGTTCTTCCGAGTAGGGCGGATGTTTTTAACCGAGTTGGTGCAGCTGACCTCACCAACATCCTTATGTCGAGCAGGGGCCTTATGCTTGCTTGGACCTTGGCTGTGTTGCCGAGGTTGGTTGACTACGTTATCGTTTCGTGGGGCGGTGTTATTGTCTGCAGCTCCCCTGCTACCTTCTTGATGAGATGTGATACGAGGAACAGACGGGATTGGTGATTCTTTGTCGAGTAGCTTGTAAGCTTGATCCGCGAGTTGTGCGATCAGTCCGTTGCCGCGCTGCACGAGTTGAGTTGTGGCTGCGTTATCCTTATCCTGAGGCATCAATGTTGTTAAAAGGTTGATTGAGGCGATAGCCGCGAGTGGAGTATTGTGCTCCTGAGCCTGGACTGCGTTGAAAGCCCTTTCAAGATTTGTAATGGGAATATTTGTAGCAATCAACTGTCGTCGCTCGGCTCGAGTAGCATAGCGCACCCTTCTTTGGTTGCGCTGCTCGGAGGTTTCATCGTGAGGGGCGTCAGTTGTAGACTCATCTTCGGAGATGTTGTCGATTTGTGCTAATCGCCTGGGGGTTCTGTTCTGGCTAGTACCCGGGTTGTTATTCTGAGTAATAACAAGTATTTCCCTGTCCGGGTAGTAGCTTTCGGAGCTTGATGTTGCAATTTCCGTGGAACTTTCCTCACGGTTGGAAGTGAGTGGAAGGCCTTCTTGATATGGGAGGTTGTCTATATGGGCGACAAGGCGTGAGTTGTAGTCGCGGTCAAGAGGAGATGGTCGCAATCTTGGCCAGTGGAGGAATCTGCCTTGTGATGTCGAAGTTATTATCAATCCTTGGGCTAGACCATATAATGGTATCTCTGGTGAATAGGACGACTCAGAGTCGATGTCTTCGTCATGCCCGAGTTCGAATCGGGTTCGAGTAAGAAAGCCTTGGTGAACTTTGGTTGTGTTGCGGAGTCCGTGCCGGAACCGCTCTGAAGTCGAAACCGACTCGGGCACTGGCTGGAACCGATTAATCTGATGCGAGTCCGACTCCAAGTTTCGGGGTCGGTTGAGCCCGACCCTTTGGGGGGTGAACTCCGCCTCGCCCGACCCTGAGCCTTGGGGTCGGGTGTGCCTGACCCTTGACCAGAGGGTTGGAGTAGTCTGAGGCGAAGTTGAGTCCGACGCGTAATCAAACTCAAATTTGTCGATTTTGAAATCTTGATTTTTTTCGATCGGATTTTCTGGTTTCTTCTTTTGAACGTCGACGATTTGGCGCTGGAACGAACCCGAGCCGTCGGCGGTGCAAAACCAAGATCCGAAAACGAAGGTGGCACCGGCTTCGATGAAGAAAATGGGCCTGATGATGACCTTTGCCATTGAGTTCGCGCTGAGAAACTCGACGAATCCCCCTACCTGGCGCGCCAGCTGTCGGTGTTTTAGACCGGCAACCCGCCTAGGGTACCCTAGGTGGTCTTTTATGTGGTAAGGGTCATCGAGAATCAAGGAATCAATGGTGATGCAAGGAACACGATTTAGACAGGTTCGGGCCGCTAGATCACGTAATACCCTACGTCCTGTGTGTTGGTTTGTATTTGATGAACTGGAGTTGTTCTCCTGTCCTTGAGGGGGGTCCCTGCCCGCCCTTATATACACAGGAGGGCAGGGTTACAAGTCTGAGTCCTAGTCGGGTACTATTACAGAGTTCTACTCGGTAATGGCCCGAGTAGTTTTCCATAAACATACTTAACTAGTCCGAGTAGGATACGCCTATCCTTGTTCTGATCTTGTCCAAGTACGTCCCTTGATGGGCCGTCCAAGGCCTACTGATGGACCTGGGGTGTATGCCCGACAGATGGGGTATAACCCGGCCCTCAAACTGATCTGCTCTATGGTAGCTTCGCAGTCTTCAGAGAGGTTTATGCTCTGCTACTGATCCAAAAACATTAGCGGGCTATTCTTATTAGGGAATCTTTTAAAGGCCTTGTAGCATTCCTATGAAATCACACCTCGGAAGTGTGGTATTGTGCATGGCCCGCACAACATGGTTGGGTCTAAAGTTCTTTTGAACTTTTACGCAACTTGTGGGTAAAGATGTGCAACCTCTGCAGAGTGTAAAACTGATCGATCAACCGTGCTCATGGTCAAGAGCGGCATGGACCCTCACATGATTAATTTATTGGAAGTCGAATTAAATTGATGTTATTCATTGTTGTTATCTCTAGTTATGCCCATGTTTAATTTGGGTGGTACAAACTTATACTTAGTAATTGCTAATAAAACTTGACCAACCAATTAAAATGCTGAATTGCTATTAAACCATAGCCTATCCTTGAATGGCCTTACACTACACATTCCTCATGCTTGCTGAGTACCAGCCATAAGTGTACTTACCCTTGCTAAAACCACTGCATAGAATAAGTCAACTTTGAGGAAGTTCTTTAGGACTTCAAGGAGTTGTAGGCACACATGTGCCCCTAGTCAGCTGCCTATGGAGTTGTCGTCTTCGTTGGAGTTCCACTGCTATAATAAAGACTCAATTTGCTATTTGATTTAAATACTATAGGTCATGTAATAAATATAATACTTTCTTTATGTTATAGCACTATCTATGGTATTTACTGAAGGCGTTGCATGTGTGTAACTTGATCCTGATGCAAATGTAATTTATGCATCTGGTTTTGCCTTTAAAACCGGGTGTGGCAGAAGTGGTACCAGAGCCGTGTTGACTGTAGAACGTTAGCCTAGTTAGAAAATGGTCGAATTTAAGGATTATCATACTTTAGTAGCCATTCTTACTTAATGCTTGTTTTAGATCTGCTTTAATAAGCTTATCCTTACTTTTATCCCATCCTTATTGCTCTACTGGATCCTTTATCTAAATTCAATTTATTTTATTTTCTTTATATTTAGATTGCTCGAACCAAGTGAACTGCCTGCAAAAGTGCCTTTCCTCAGTAACGTCCTCAGGAGCCCAAGGAAGAGCCCAAAGAACTTGCCTACTACTACTACTATCCTGGTGATGACTTAGATGAGGAGCCAGTGGTAGTGGAGAGTGAGGCAGAGTCAGAAGATGTGGAGATTGTCTATGAAGAGCTAGCACCTGCTCTAGCTCCAGCACCTGCCCCAGCACAAGCACCTGCTCCAACACTAGCACCTGCTCCAGAGCCTGATCCAGCAGGTCATCTTGAAGATGCTCAAGGTAGGGAGGAGAATGCACCAGATGCTGCGCTAGAGAAATGGACAATGGAGTCAAAGGATGAGCTTGGTGTCGGTGTTTAGACCCGATAACCTACCGAGGGAGTGCTCGAGGTAGTGTTTTATACATGGGGCTCGCAGAGATCAGGAACTCAAAGGTGAACTTGAACACATGATTTAGATAGGTTCGGGCCGCTTATGTCATGTAATACCCTACATCCTGTGTGTTGGTTGGATTGTATTGATTGAACTTGTTTGGAGGGGGTCCCTGCCTCGCCTTATATTGCCGGGGGCAGGGTTACAGGTTGGTTGTTTACAAGAATACTAGTTGAATTCAAGTAGAGAGTCCTACTCTAATTGCTATGAGTAGTTTTGTAATCCTCTACTAGTTCTTGTCCTCCATGTAGACCACGCCGTCCTGCGCCGTAGTCTTGTTTGACATGTCTCGGTGTGCAGCCCCATATATAGGACTGTCCAAGCCTCCAGGTGGGCTTCATATCATTCGATCTATTAGCGACTCGTCTCCTTTTATGCTTTCTTCTTATCATGAATATGCTTGTTCCTTAGTCTAATTAGAGGTTATACTTCATAGCATGCTTTATGTAATCATGGTGATTAGATCCAGTATGTTGACTCTTCATGATATTTAGACATGTTCACTTGTGTTTATGCTCTTAAACTGCCTATGCTGATAGAGAGGATCGTGATAGGATCTGGCTTGTGTAGGGTGGGGGTTTTCAGGAGATTGACCAGAGGTAGTAGTTTAAAGATTGCTTTGGTTTAGATGCATGTTGTGCTTACTTGTTAGCTAGAACTACAACTAGAAGACAATAGGCTCTTACTACCCTTGGTGGTGTTTTATCATAGACATATCTGTGGATGTGATCTACCTGTTCTCATGATTTACCTTTACACCAAGGTTACCCTCTTCATATGCTCTATGCTTCATGTTAGGATTAGATCCATTAGATTAGATGCAAAACCCTAGTTGGTTTGTTGCCGATCCACGGATTGATAAACCTTAGATGGAATACTCAGAGGGAAAAGCTATGATGATTCGTGCGCTCGCGGTTCACAAACTGGCATGGTAACTGCCGTCAACATCTACCTCCCTTTGTTATGAGCAAGGCTACATAGCGAAAGAGACCTTCAATTCCGCCTACTGCGGCTACAAAGAAGAAGCAGAAGAAGCTAAAGGAGAAGCAACCAGAGCCCAAGAAACCTTACGAGAAGACTGATGCAGAAATTGACGCAGTAGTGGATTCTGAGGTTAAAGCTCACTTCGCACTAAAGCCTGCTATGAAGAAAGATCCACCACTTGATAAGGTTAAATTCGGGCTTTCATTAGAAGCATGGAGAAAAAGCTAGAGAAACAACTACTATCTGACTACGACTGCTCAATAACAAAGTCTTATTAGAAGAAGAAAAGAGGGTCAAGTATTCCACAGCTCGGAACCCAATCCAACCAATCGATTGCCCCGCTCCAGGTGCTTTTGAAGCTTGATAAGAACTTGCTTCTATTCACCAAAGATACAAATCTCACCGCAGCTCATCTTCGAGGGGAGGATCACATCCCAAAGCACACTGGGGCTGGTAAATGAAAATTTGAGTTAGGGAAAGAGCTTGTGTGGCCAGAGTTGGTGGATCGTCTTCCAACAAAGATGTACAAATTGCACCAATGGTACATGGAGGCTTGAGCCACCGGTTTACTTATGCTCCAAGTTCAGATTGGAGATCAATATTATTTCCGTGGTGATGCCATTATAAATGTGCCGCTCGAGGAATTTTATTTCCTTTACAATCAAGACACACTTGACAAATCACTCGGTAGTTCCTGGGTTTTGTAAGTGTTTAATTTGCTCTAACTTCAAAATCCCCTCTCTAGTCATTGTGCGATGTCTTATCTCCTATTCTGTTTTGTATCATGCAGGATGGAGATTCAAACTTGTCGGAGGAAAGGATACTATGACGTCAGCTTCATGGACCCAGATGTTATAAATGAGGCAACTGGAATAGATAAACTAAATTGTACCTTAAAGAATATATATAATTTCTTAGACGAGCAACATTACAAGAAGTACATCCTTTTGTCGTACAATTTCAAGTGAGCATGTTTCTGATCTCTTTTCTTTTTTGAACTAGCAGTTGAAAATAAGACTAAATAGCTTTTGATTATGCATATATATACAGCTTCCACTAGATACTCCTTGTTATCATGGTTGATCAAAGTGCGGTCTATATCCTGGACTCCTTGAGGAGACCAAGAAATTAATACACCGACCTCATAGTCATGCTTAACAGAGCATGGACTCGCTTCCGTCAATATCACCCAGGTGAATTCAAGGAGCAACTTGATATCAAGCCTAAATTCCTGGTATGTATTGAATTTGCACATCTCATGTCACTTCCTTGAACACAACAAATATTTCATAACTTTGCCATATATATAGTGTTTGAGATAGGATCCGGGGAATAATTTATGCGGATACTACTTATGTCAGTTCATCCATGGCTTTGTAGGCCCAAAGCGTGTGACCGACCACGAACTCAGAGTACGTAGATAAAATTGTTAACAATATATTAGTTCTAATTGTGCAGATCCATTGATCTAATACAATAACCTTTGCTAATAATACACATGATGCACATGAAGGAAGCACTCCTCGAGACGGAGAAAATCAAGGTAATTCAAGAACAACTCAGACAATTCTTTAGGACGAGGTAGTAAATCCAGCGGAAGAGTTCCATAATGATGGATCAAATCTGCATCATCGTCAGGACTTGGGTTTAGAATAGTTGATCCAAAATGTTGAACTTGGAAAGTTGATGCAATATAATATTATTCATATATGTACATGCACAATATGTCTATGTATAATATTATCTCAAATATAATATTATAAATTAAATATAACTTTATATAGATTAGCATACTAGAACTAGTACGCGTAAAGGAAATAAATAAAAAAAAGAAAAAAATAAAATGAGAAAAGAAATAGAATAAAAAATAACTTAGTACCGGTTGGTATTACCAATCCGTACTAAATTGACCTCGGCCATGTGCGACATGGCAGCCAACTTAGTAACTGTTGTTAATACCCCGGTCCCAGCAATGATTCATGCCCATACACTCATTTGCGGCCCAGAACTAATGCTCGTACCCTTACCCCAGAACTAATGCTCGTACCCTTACCCATGGGGTATGAAACCTGCGGGTACAATTTGTCATCCCTACCCGCGAGGTGCTCGAGTGCTACCCGCATCCACGGGGGCCTCGACCGTCGGTGACCGCCGACCCACCGCCGCGTTTATCATGCTACTGCCGTGCCAGAGGACGGGAAGTTGGTTAAGGCGGTCATGGTGCAGCTGGTGGACGAGGTGCGGAGGCTCCTGTTGCACATGACATCGCCACCGCACTCTATTATTACCTGCATCAAGGCTCAAATCCAATCCCCAAAAGTTAAATCAGAATTTGCCAAGCCACCAATCGATTTGCTCACCGTCAAAACCAAGCTCACGCACATCGAATCAAAGCCTTCAGCCATTCAATTCGAGATTGTCACTAAAAGAATCAAAGGACCACGACATGAGGCGCGATGGTGTGGGCGGCGTGGTTCTTGACGGCGATGCCGTTCCTGACCGCGAGCGAGGACCCGGGGAGGCCCTCTTCACCTTGCCGCGCTGCACCTCGCTTGCTCATGCGGCGGCGAGGCTAGTCCATCTCGCCTTCACCACCACCGTCTGGGGCTCCGGCCTCTGGATCACTTCACTGGCAATGTCGTCATGTTCAACATAAGCAGCATCGCCGCTTGTGTTTGTCCCGTTGATTCGCTAGTCTAACCTGGTACCAACGACATCAAGCAATGTGTTTATGTGTCCGTTGGTGGCAAAGTTGAGCGGTGCATGTCCTGGTTATTCGAGCAATGGCAGTAGGCAACCATGAGAGCATGTATCCTGCTCGGAGGGAAGCTAGAGGAAAGCTATCACTAGTGCCTGATTCTAGAGACGGTGGATGGTAACTCTACCGTGTCCTGTATACAAGGTAAGCATACCAATTTGTGCAGCCTACCAATCAACGTTTAAGGGGAGCCTGTTTACACTTATTCAACTTACCAAACAACACCCAAAAAAGATTCTGCACGCTAGGTTGTGCTGGTCCAAGCTCGTCGGAGATGGTATGAAAAAGCCATGGAGGATGCCAAACGGACCCATAAGGAACGAGAGGATAAGAGCTCTGGGAGGAAAAAAAAAGATACGGAGAAAAAGAAGAAGAAAAATGATAGGAAGAAAAAATGAGATAAAAAAGATAAAAATAGAGTATGAAAATTAGAGAAATTAACGGTTAATCTATAATTATATTTCCACTTCATATGAAATTACATATAAAACAGTTAAGAGTATATTAGATATTTATCATCTTTCATACCCTCGTAAGAAAATAGAATAAGTTGTTTTGCTAAACATTTTTCAAAATAATTTTAGCTCCATCAAAAAACTACTCTTAGATATTTATCATCTTTCATACCCTCGTAAGAAATAGAATAGATTATTTTGCTAACGTTTTTCAAAATAATTTTAGCTCCATGAGAAAACTCACTCCACCGGAGAAGCTTGTTTCAGCCGGAGCGCTGCGAAAATCACCGTTACTTTTTTTTTTTAGGTCCCACGAGACCTCACAAACACCGCGTGCCACTGACGGGCCATCCCAAAGAATCCACTCCTGACGGACAGCGCCCCGCCACCCCCCAGCCCCCCACTTTCTTTATTTCGAACCTAAAAATTAAACTGCCGGAAAAAACGGACAGGGAGAAAACGAGTGCTCAACAACCATATCTTCACTCCCCACTTCCCACTCGGCAATGGCGTCTCGCGGACATCTCGCTCCCCTCACACGAGCGCTCCCTTCTCTGCCCAAATCCTAGCTCCTCCGCCACCACCCCCACCTTACTCAGCTCCGAAGATGTCTTCCACGCGGCCACCGCCAGTGGCCGGCAAGTCGGGCAACCTCACGGTCTCCGTCACCCCACCGTCGGAGACGCCGAGCTCGCCTCAGCCGGAGAGCCCGGGGTCCGAGTTCTCCACGCCCCCTACGAGTCCTCGCTTTGAGGACTCGCCTGATTCACCGCCGTCCACCCCGTCGGGGCCGGCGCACAGGGCCCCTTCGGCCCCGCCTGTTGATTGGGTCCCCACGCCGCCGCTGGTCAGGACGGTCTCCCCGCTGCTTCACGCCCCTTCGAGTCCCCGCGCCGAGGACTCTCCTGAATCGCCGCCGTCCACCCCGCCGGCGCCGTCTCAGAGGGCCCCTCCGCCGCTGCCTGTTGATTCGGTCCCCACGCCGCCGCTGGTTAGGACGGTCTCTCCGCTACTTCCCGCCCTTACGAGTCGCCGCGCGGAGAACTCGCATGAATCGCCGCCGTCCACCCCGCCGGTGCCGGCTGAGAGGGCCCCTCCGCCCCCGCCTGCTGATTCGGTCCCCACGCTGCCTCCCGCCCCTAGGACTCCCCGCCCCGAGTACTCGCATGAATCGCCGCCGTCCACCCCGCTGGAACCCGCGCAGAGGGCCCCTGCGCTCCGGCCTGTTGATCCGGTCCCCACTCTGCTGCCGGTCAAGACAGTCCCTCCGCTGCTTCCCGCAGAGAAGCTCTCCCGGCCGCCGCTGGTCCAGGTGCCAACACCGCTGGTCAAGGTGGTCTCAACGCCGCTGCAGGCCCCGGAGCTCTCCTCCCACCCCCCGCCACCAGTACAGGTACCACCATCGCAGTTTGAGAAGGCGTCACCAGCATCGGACGGATCAGTGCTCGCATTGTTCTGGGACGCTGTTGCACGCGTGCAAGAAGGTGATTTGAGAGAGAATTCAGAGTGTTTAATTCTTATTTTTTCTTACTTTTGTTGGGTACTTTTGACTAATCATCTCTGAGCATTTAGCAAAATATTTCTTGATGCAGCCCACGCAAGCTTGGATGAGCACATTTCGAGATGGTTCGGGCTGGACCAGTCCAAGTACCAGTGGGCACTCAACGAATACTACGAGAGCACTGGACAGGTTATCCTGCAGCTCAGTTTCTTCTTTTGTTTGTAATTTTTTATTCATGTTCATTTTAGTTGGATCAGTGCTTGTCATTCTCACTGTTTGCATAATTTGGCACAAATGGAGCAAAATGGTCAGTGTGTTGCTGGTGGAGTGCATCTGGTTTGGGTTCTTGGCTGCTGTAGGGAAGAATTGTAGTGATGCCACCTAGTCTTTTGACATATTGTTGTTTGTTGTAGTCATCTATATGTTAGTGATTTTGACCAGAGGTGTGGTTTTGTGCAATTTAAGGTAATAGGATGGTGATAGCAATGTTGTACCTGTTTGATGTGCTGTTTGGCCTAAAATCCGTTGGGGGCAATATCCACAAAGTTTTTGTCCGATCTAGTGCCTGCAGGTCTATCCCTCTTTGAGTTGAGATTCAGACCACTTACTCCTACTAGGAGTCGCTTGTTATTCACTTTCAAGTACAATGTTCGCTATCCAGTCTTTGCTGCAATTTGTGTGCGACTATTCCTCTTTGAACTTCTTGTGGTTCTTTCTTCAAGACACACATGTATGGTTTTAAACTTTTAATTGGATAATACCTGACTGCATGTTTGCTTGGTCAGAATTGGAATGAAACTATGTTTCACAGGTACTGCATGCCTAACCGTGTGTATTCACTAAATGATTATGAACAATTGATCTATTTTTGAATTAGTTGGCTTGCCTGATTGCATTGGTTAATGAGATATGCTGTCACTCATGTATTGGAGAATGTTCAAAGGGTTTACTGAAAATCTCTCCTTAGATTCAGCCAAGCATCCTCTCCATGATAAATTGTTCGTAGCAAAATGCCACATTTGTCTCCACCTTGTATCATTCAATTGCCTAGGACCTCCTAGATGCCCTGGCTGACTTTCTGTACACTGTTTTAACATAACATGGCAAACATGGTCACCATTTTTTGGATGCTTTTTTTAGGTGAAATATTCAAATTCTGCAAGCTTGACACTCTATATCAATGTTTATTTATGGAGTGAGTCAGGTACAGCTGATAGTAGTTTTTGGAGAGTAGATTGTGTTGAAGCCACCGTAACTTGTCTGGTTATTTTACTTAGCTCCATAATCTATTTAGTGCTGCAACCAGATGCAAGTTTAGAAAGCAGGAAAGTAATTTGCAATCGTGAAGTGAGAAAATCGCGCAACTTTATAGGTTTCTAATGCAATTCATTTTCTGAATTTCTTCTTAGGAGTTTATGAAAATATTAAGGTATGGTGATAAAGCACTCCAATACTTTGTCCATAGTTTCCCGTATGTTTCTAATGCAATTCACTATGTGTTGTGCTTTCACCCCAGTAAATTTTCCATTTCCCCCTTTTGTGGTTTAATCATTTAACAGTATTTTCTTTTTACCAACTGATCAAACTCTCACCAGACATGTAGCTGCACTGTGGGTGTTGGTATGCGTATATATATTAATCATTTATTCACATATTTTGTATCCTGGATGATTTAGACTTGCATTTGATACAAGTTTTATGTTGTAGTACAAGGAATTGGCATTGTCAAAACGATTCAAAATTATTCTTTTGTATTGCCAATTCCTAGAGTGAAGGGGCAGGCCTGGTGCAGTGATAGAACTTCTCCGCTTGTGTTCTGGTGGTCCTGGGTCCAAAGCAGCTCATTGCAAACTATAAGCAAGGATTAGACTGTCTAGAAACTCCCTTCCCTGGAGCGCAACTTGCTTGCGAGCTTTTAGCATTGAGTATGCCCTTTTTATTGCTAGTTCCTTGAATGCTATGGTGGTAATGAAGGATCTGAAAATCTCTTTAGGATCTATCCCCTGGAAGGTGGGAGCTATAATGCTGCCCTGTGGTAGTAACAGGAAAATCTCAAATTCTTTTAGATTGAAATATTATAGACATTTTGATGGAAGGACACATCTGGAACACTTTTTGCTTTTATAGTATATGATGACTGCGTGACTGTAGTATAATTTGCTGTTTCACTTAGTGGTGCTTTGATTATGAATGCAACTAGTGGGTACACAGTTGGCTGTGGACTAGGCGTTTCCTAAGGTAGCACCTTCTCTAATTGTACAGGCATCTTTGAAGTGGCCAATCCATTCCACACATGGTTCTGTTATAGTCATAAGTAAAAACGGCATTTTCTGTATCACACACTTCCCCTACCATTTAGTTAGAACCTTCCAGTGGACATGCTCTACTATATTCTCTTTACGTCGTTCAATATTGGGAGTATCCAGCACTCTAGCCAAGTCAATACTTTATAATTAGGTCCTGATCAGCCAAAGGAGCATCACATTTGCACCTTAATTGTGTGGCAGGAGATAGATTCCGGCAAAGCTGGCAATGGGAAGGAGCACAGTTGTAAAGTTCAGAAAGTATAAATAAGGTACACCCGCATATTTCAAAAGACTGCCAGCTCCGCTGTCTCCGTTTTTTTTAACATAATCTTCTTCATTTGATGTATCTAGTATACTTTTACTTTGCAGCGAGTTCTTTCTGGATTTTATGTGCGTAACTAAGCTGTTTGCTGTGCGCATGTAAATTTCCATTTGGAGGATATTTTGGTGTCCTGAAGATTGAGGCCTCTTTAGCTGCATCCTGTAGGATTCATCTGAAGACTCAAGGCTATAACAAATCCTTCGTGCCGTTACTGTAGTTGAGTAGTTCCATTGTGGACAGCTTCGAACTCGATACATAAGCTGCCGTGGTGTATAGGATGAATTTACCAACGAAGAAAGCTTTAACTTCTGTTCTTAGTCAATTAGAATACCAAATTATTTCCGTGTGTTTACATTGGGGTTATGTGTCTTAGAGTTCCCATTTTGTGTAAAAGCTGTTTCAATTTTTTTTTCATCTCAAATACCGAAACCAGATCATTTCGAACTGGCGCGATCGTTAGCTTCTTTGAACTGGTTAAGGCCTGGTTCGGTTGCTTAAAAATAAGCATCCGTCACATCGAATGTTTAGGTACTAATTAGAAGTATTAAATGTAGATTATTTATAAAACTCATTACATAAGTGGAGGCTAAACGGCGAGATGAATCTATTAAGCCTAATTAGTCAATGATTTGATAATGTGTTGCTACAGTAAACATTTG
>NC_028456.1:12540486-12550426 GCF_000263155.2 Setaria italica | reverse complement strand
AATAGAATCGTAGAAATGTACGCAAGGACCTCTATTTGTACTTTATACTAAATCAAATATTCCGCCACTACCACATGATATGTCGTAAATATGATGAGCAAATGTTGTCGGGCTTATAGGTTCGTCTCGCCGTTTAGCCTCCACTTATGTAATGAGTTTTGTAAATAATCTACGTTTAATACTCCTAATTAGTACCTAAACATTTGATGTGACACATGCTAAAAATAAGCAAGGGAACAAACGCCCCTCGAGCCTTGAAGATTTGGACATGGTTCGAGATGGGCCCAAAAGCAAGATCCCTTATAAAAACCAGCCGCAAGGCCAGGGTCTTCCTGGAGCCACGATAGTACAACTGTGATCTGGGTACAACTCTGTTTTAGCCCCAAAGCATTAACGTAAGGCAAAAAGGCAACACAATGACAAGGCTGTTCGTAGTAGTGGAATTATTGTAAGGGAGTATTTGGATCCTTGAGTTAAAAATTTAATCCTTATCACATTGAATTTTCGGATGCTAATTAGGAGAATTAAATATGAGCTAATTATAAAACTAATTACACAGATGAAGGTAATTCGCGAGACGAATCTATTAAATCTAATTAATTACATACTTACTATAGTATCATATTGTCAAATCATGGACTAATTGTGCTTATTTGTGTAATTATTTTTGTAATTAGTCTATGTTTAATGTTCCTAATTAGTATCTAAACATTCGATATGATAGGGACTAAACTTTAGTCCATGGAACCAAATGGGGCCACAAGGTCTAAGAGAGAGGTGTGAATTAGGTTTTTTAAAAACTAAGTCTCGCAGCACATATAAAAATTTATTCTAATTGTTATCTCTGCTGCAAAAGAGTTTTGCATTCTAGATTATAATCCTACAAACTACACATGGAAATTATAGGAAAGGTAAACACGGAATGTAAAGTGTAATAAGTAATGGGGAGGTAAATGAGATATCGAATGCAAACTCCCGACATGATAATTTTTACCGAGGACTTGGAAAGCAAAGTTTTCCACTAGTCGTTGTTGTTGGAGCCCCTCTCAAGGGAGTGCTCACGCAAGGGCATAAGCTCCCTGATCAAGTAACTCTGTTGATAGTCAACATGCCTTTCCCACACGCAAGTGGGTTTCCGCCTTGCCTTCCCGGGTGCTTCTCGCCGTCTTCACTTGGTAGAGCTTCAGCAAAAACCCAACAGCCTCTCCTCCCTTTCACATGCACCGGCGGCCACGGTTGGAGAGTCTTACAAGTCCCGAATTTACAACTCTTGGTGCGCGCAAGCACCAATAACAAAGAAATGTGCAAACCTTATCTAACTCTAGGCTAATCCCTAATGTAATATGCTCATAGACCTAAATTAGCACTAATCAACACCTAAGCCTTATGCTAATTGCCTTAATCTTCTCTTGTGTGAATGTGAAAAACCAAGCCTATAACTTCTTCAAGCTCTACCACCCTTACAATGGTTAGGCAATGGGGTATTTATATCCCAAATTTAAGAACTAGATGTTGCTCCAACGGTCACTGAAATAATTATCACCGTATGATCTGGTGATGCACTTTCCCTGAACGATCATCCTGTGATGGCCCGGCCACTAGCCGTTGGGAAGATGACGCTAGGACCCATGATCACCGTATGATTCGATGACTACTCTTGTACATCACAGGATAGTCTGGTGGCCTTAAGAGCTGTTGCTTCTTCTCTAGCATGGATCACAAATTGATCTGGTGGTGATCCCATGTGAGCATCTTACGAATCGGTGCATGTTTGGAAACTTCCAGAGCCGAAACTATCCTGATGACGAGCCGAGCAGACATCACCAACTCTTCCGCTGCCTCCTGCTGTGCACACGAGACCATCCGGTGATGCATGTTATAACTTCAAATCGAGAGTGGCCACACTGGCGCGTAGCATGGTCCGATAACCCTTCACTATTGGCACCGTATGATTAGACACAATGCATGCTTCCTTCTGTGACATCCCGGTCCAGGATGTATTAGAGCCCACTAGTGGCCCATACGAGGGGTATGGTATGTGTGGCCCATTAATTTCTAACTCAAAAACAATTCTAGAAAATCCTGAAATCGTTCGTAAACTTTGAAAAATACCCTAAAAATTCTAAAAAATTCAGGAACATTCCTAAAGGCATTTTTGGACATGGTCAACCTAAGGAAAGCTTCTACGACTCATGCTAAGGTTTACAGATCTCTCTAACTTACTGATTCAGTTATGGGAAAAGGCAACGAAAATCCAATATAAATATGGAAAATTCTGAGGAACACCGGGACGACAACTAAACGATTAGAAAATATTTTAAAACTATTTTACACACAAAACATGATGCAACTAATATGAATGTAACAAACACAATTATATAACCTATGATTCTTTATTTTGTATTTAGAAATTAATATTTTTTTTCAAATAATTGCACCCACTTTCTATTTAGTTCTAACATATTTTATTTAAATTTTAAAATCTTAGAAAATTTAAAACTAGGGTGTTACACTTTATCTTGATCCTGAGATCATGTTGGCTTATCTTTAGAAACTTAACCCTTAAGTTTTCGGAGAGGAAGGTTCATGAAAGCTTAGCACGAATGGGTGCCAGGAGGCCCTGGGCCGATCGGCTTAGGATCCACTGGGCCGATCGGCTCATGCTCTTTTTGTCCTCTGACTGTAATCTTTTCCGTGTCAATTGTTGCTCCCGAGCCTTATCCATTTATGCTCAAAATTAGTACAATTTTCTTGTAAAAGAAGAACATCCTCCAAAACACAAGCTATATTTCTATAGCCCAGTTATTGAACATGATCGGTAATAATAAACAATTGTCAGTGCACCCAATGGGTGGCTCGCATCAAGTTGAATTCAGATATGGATCGGTAACTTTCTGGTAGTGGCAGCTTTCTGAAAGAGAATGGCTTGGGAACTCCCTTGTATCCGGGATCCTCGTTTTATGAATACTCGTATCCGGGATGCACTCGGTCCTTATCCAGTTGGGTAAGTCACCGCAGAAGGTGATTGCCATGGAACAGGCAATCAACCCTACAGCCTTCAAGTCAGCGATGGCTTCCAACGACTCGTCGACTTGGACCATCTCGTCGCTGCCTGCTGGCTGGCTTGTCCACTTGGGCTTAAGCATTGTCTTATGAGCGGGATCGATGTTCGAAATATTTAGATCTTGTTTAGTCCTAAATTGGGAGTGGCAAAGTTTGCATTTTGCCATAAATGTGCACCTGTAGCATTTCGTTTGTATTTGTAAATTATTATCCAAACATTGACTAATTAGGCCAAAAGATTCTTCTCGCAAAGTACAACAAAACTGTGCAATTAGTTTTTGATTTCGTCTACATTTAGTACTTCATCCATGTCCCCCAAGTTTGATGTGAGGGGGAATTTTCTTTTTGCATAGTCCCAAAGTTGGGATTTTGGGAGGCCCTTAGTTTTTATCCGTTGGTGCAGCACGGATCTGGCATCTCAACTACCTTTAGCTTGTCGACACTTGGCATGGGATTGAGTTTGTATAGGTAGCAAAACAGATGGGGGGGGGGGGGGGGTGTTTGACGGCAAGGTATCATTTACACATATGGATAAAAATTGAGATTTGCACGATTGGATTGGTATTGAGATGTACAAGCTCGATCCCATAATAATGCGGCAACCCATGGAAGCATGCACTTATGGAAATTCAAAATCCACATTCAACAAGGAAGTAAACATGACTTCTAACTCAGATTGGTCTTCAGATGGGAATTTCTCCCTCTTAGTGCCCTTCCACTCGATCAACTTCTTGTGGGAGAGCATGCTTTGGGCAACTATCTCCTTTAGTCTCTCCACCACCACGGTCGACGGCTTCCACACACTGGAAGGGTCTAGAATCACTGGTAGAAAATTGAGTATTGGTCCCGGTTGCTAGGCCTCAAAGATCTCGAAAATCCATTCGGGATAAAAATTTTGAGACGAAAGGGTTTTACCAACTGGGACTAAAGTGCATATGTGCATGCGCCTACATGCGCGCCTGCATGGCGCATGCACGTACCCTTTAGTACTTAAAAACTTTTTTAAAATTCTTTTCCATATTAATATTGTATGCAAGTCGTATATATATTTCATGGCAGTAGTATATATATAGACAATTCTTAGTATATTATACAAATCAAGCTAGTATTTATACAATTACTATATATACGATAATTTGTCCACTTCATTCCTAGGATCATCCCGTCGTGGTGTTGCTCGGTGCGGGTATTGAACATCCGTCATAATAAAATTCTCCTGCTAGATCTATCACCTCGTCCACCAAGAATCCCACGAGACCTTCACATATTGCTAAAATTCTCTTCTTCTCCAAGAGTCTTTCTTGAATATTCCAAATCTGTAATTTGGAAATATGTGAATGTTACATGAACAATTAAATATAAGGAGGTAGAAAACAATTAATTATTGATAGTTTTATTTTACGTACATCTAGAACATGCAACGACGGCACCTTGGGTCCCACAAAACTATGCATGTGCTCACAGATGTAGTATCCACATAGATTATTGCCTTGTTCCTATCTCAAGCACTTTAGTGAAAAAATAAGTTATGAAATATTCATGTTATAGAATGTAGAAAATGTGCAAACTTCTAAGTACCAGGATGTTTGTTCTGAATGTAAGTTTTTCTTTGAAGTTACCCTTGTGATGCTTAAGGAATCGTTTCCACGCACTGCGGATTAAAATAATGAATGATACAATGTTAGGTGATAATTTAGGAAAGCAACTTTTGCATAGAGATAAAGGTTCAGAATTATTACGAGTTTAGCATGTCTTGAATTTCTTGGTACTCCTTCGATGATTTCCTCAACGAATCGAACACAACGACGTGACTTCTATCAATCATAATTATTAGGAGGATCCAGTGGAAACTGCGTACATAAATATTTACGGCCGATGCAGAAGTCTCGCCTGCCAACCGACGGAAATAGTAATTTACATGCTGATTACGTGATGGCTCTAGAAAAAAGTATCGGCTGATATAAAAGTATGGGCCGCTGACTACAAAGAGTATCGGCTGAAAAAAGCATCGGCCGATTAGAAAATTGGATCGGCCGATTGAAAGCTGTATCAGCTGATTAAAAAAAAAAATTGCATCGGCCGATTGGAAATTGCATCAGCCGATTGAAAGTTGTACGGCTAATTAAAAAAATGCATCGGCCACCGGCCGATTGACTGCTTGGCAAAAAGCATCAGCTGATTGCTTCGGCCGATTGATTGCTTGGCCAATAAAAAAAAATTTGGCTGATTGGTTCAAGCAAGATAGTATCGGCTGCTTATAAAATATATTGGATATTAATTTCGAAGCATGAAATATTCATACTTCGAAACTGGGGGGCCTGTGTTGACAACAAAAGCTTGCTGGTTACTGCACCAAGTTTTGGTGTCAACAGACTAAATTGTTGTTTCTATTGCTGGCAATGCCGATGGTGTTCTTTATATTTGAAGAGGAGTCAACGTGGCTTTGGATATTGCAATCAGACGTCATTAGCTCTGAAGACAAGTATCAGACTTCTATAATTAGTTTCGGAACATGAAGCATTCATACTCCGAAACTGGGGGGCCTGTGTGATGTTCCTTGTTGTTGACACCGGATTTTGACCAATCCTATAAATTCAGAGTACGAGATAATCGGAGTCACGTACAACAATAAGAAGCAAGCATGCATGCACATGGGCACGGAGTCCAAATCGGCTTCATTGGATTGATCGGCAAGGAGAGGCAAGGATGATATAAAGGAAAGGCCAGCACGTATGGATAAAAATGATTAGAATATACAACATGGATTCTGGTGCACTTTGCATGCCATGCGTGGGAGGCTTCCAGAATAATTATGCATGCCGATCTGTGCATGTACGGGAGTGTTGGCGCTAGAAATCGGTCCAGCGGCCGACACACGACCCGGGAGAATCTGCTTAGCTCCTGTTCGGGTGAATGCCCTGGTGCGGTTCGCGCGGCGTGCCAGCCAATCTGACCTGTTGATTGGCAAGGAAGAACACGTGTCAAATTCAGTAACTACGATCGGCTAAGTTTCCGATCGAGAGAGCTAATCGGCAGATCGGCCGATTTACTGTGGTAAAGAAATCGGCTACAAGATAGCGCGATCCTTATAGCCTTGTAGACAGAAAAATACTAAAGCAATCGGTACAAAGCTTATGAAAAATAGCACTAGGAAAAGATCTAATCGGCAACGAACGGATCTAACAACAGAAGGTAATAAAAGCCGATACTACCGATTCCTAGCAGGATAACTGGTGATAAAAGCTAGAAAAACAGGAAAAAACCTATGAATCTAGTTGATATCGATAACTGGTGAATAAATCTAAACGAAACAACAGCGATGCGCCGGAAGTTAAAGCTTAGATATTACTCGATAAGCGGAACTTACAGAATCGGCCGGAGATCAAGATGATGCAGCCCTGCCAACCCGCACGAACTCGTGAGAAGAAAAAACGATGGCGAAGTCGCCTGCTTGAAAGTAGTACGAAGAATAAAGTAACTTGTTGTATTGATTGATTGATGTCTTACAGATTTACAAAGATAGCTATTTATAGCCCCGCACAAATAATCTTTCTTAACCGAGTAGAACTCTATCTCTAATTCAAACAGAAAACAAATATCTACAAGCACAATCCGTGTTAAACTAACTACCCCACGCTTCGTGGGCTGAACTCCACCTTATCTTTCCACCTAACCAAGCCCATACAGGCCCACTTTAGTCCTCCTTCCTGATCGGCCGATTTCTTATCAGCAAAGGGCTGCCGATTGGGAACCTGAAGCGAAGTAAAAGCCACTTGACCGATTCCACACTGTAGCACCTTTTGACCGATTCCCATCTGTATTCCCTCGATTTCTTTCCTCTTTGACGCCGATTCTACTGATGACGAAATCCGGCGTCAACAGGGAGGTTGTACGGGAGTTTGTTTCATAGAATAAAATATTTTAGAGATAGAGTTGGGTTAGTTAGAGATAGAGTTTTTTATTAGAAAAGATTGTGTACGTGACTTGCCTTGTGCGTGGTTAGATGCCAATTATGTAACGTCCGTCCTATAAATATAAAGGGACGTGGCCATTGTAAAAAATCATCACACGATCAATAATACAACATATTTACCTTACCTTTCGGCTTCACGCCATTGCCCTAGGAGTACGAGTAATGTAGATTCTCGACGAGTTCCTTCTAGCAAGCTGGGCTGCATCGACCTCAATCTCCGGCGAGCTGCAAGTTCCGTCACCAGTTGTTCTAGGCTTTAACCATCGGGCGCATCGCTGTGGTTTCGTCTAGTTTCATCTACCAGTTATCGAGTATCTTGGATCTTTGACTTACGGCGCATCGCTTCTGTCTCGATCTACGGTATTCACCAGTTATCCCGCCTTGATTAAGCTTGCATCGGCTGATATTTATCTGTTCTATCGTCTTGCTGTTTACGACATATTAATTGTTATTAATTCTGTCGGAATAGACGATAGATCTATTTTTAATAGCCTGTTGCATCTTGATCTTGGCCATCCTTCGAGTGTTGTTGGGAGTAAGTTCCGTTGTGATTGGATCATCGGCTGGTGGGGTTCAGATTAACATCCTGCTAAATATTTCTAGACTGCAACTACCGGGCGCATCGCTGTGGTTTCATCTGGAGATATTGGTGGAGAGTTTAGTTTAGATCTCATCGGTTTGTGGCTCTAGCTAAGGTGGAGCGGCAGCTCAATAGCATCCTGTTTTCTATCGGCTGCCTGGCCGATGGTTATTGTAAATTATATTAAATCGGCTGGATGGCCGATGAATCACTCACATTCATCAAGGCACTGGAATCGGCTTCACAGCTAATATATTTATCATGATTTATTTTGTTGCACTATTATTGCTACTGTGCTAGAATTATATTAGCTTGATCGGCCGGTTGCCTCGGACTTCACAATGACTATCATCTCCTTGTCAGTTGAATGGTCAAACTGACTGGCACGCCCGCGCACACCACGCGCGCCGATTTGGATTTTGCACTGGAGTTAAGCAGATCTCCCAGATCCTCATGTGCTGATGCAGGGTCCACCACCGTCGGGATTTTGCGTCAACAAGAGCTAACTAACATTAATTAGGTAAGGAAAAAGAAAATAAAAATAGATGGTACCCACACATACTCAAAGTTGTATGGCATTAGTATGTATTCCTTGTAATTTTGTTTATCCAAGAACTTGTATACTGCCTCCAATGTTTTCTTTGGCTGATCCTGTATCTGATTTTGGTCAACGAGCGATGGATCCATGAAACCAACATTCAAGTACGATTCTCTGTGGCACCTCTGAATTAACATCCTACATAAAATGGAAGATGAAGTTAGTAGGGCAACGCACACAAAAAAAATAATGATATGAGTCAAAATTTTATATTGATAAACAAACACTTACAGAACCCAGACGCTGATGAGAGAGATGTTAAGGGCATCCTGATGGTACACTTCATATATATCCTTGAATTCCATCCATAGGACTTTCTCACCTTCACCGAAAAAATCTATCAATTTACCTGGAAGACCGAACATGAGCCTCTTGTCGGCAGATTGCTTCATGTACCATTCATGAAATTTGTACATCTTCATGGATAGCTTCCGTACGTACCAGCTCAGGCCTTACTAGAGGCTTGCCTAGCTCAAAGGTCCATTTAAGTACAATTGGTTTTGGAGCTGGTAGATCAACTTGCCCTAGAACTTCAGCAAGGGACATACTTGTTTCTTGCATAAATCCAACGACATGTATTTGTTGTTCTAAGAGCATTGCTACAATAGTTTGAGCATCTTTATCTGGTAGATCCCCAAGCTAGGGGACATCATGACTAGAAGATGACTTTCCTTTCCATTTTTTCTTCTGATCAGCGTTAACTAATGCCCGCTCGTAGTTCGGTAGTAGAGTCTTCTTGTTACATGAAATTGAAATATACACATGAAACCATACATTAAATTATATATACAACACCTCTAATAAATTTATTACATGAAATTTACATGAATGTCTTGAATGAAACTTACATGAACACTTACAAGAAATTTAACACTAAAAAAAATCATGAAATTATATACAACACCTCTACTTGTATATTGTCAAAAAAAATGTTCTTAAATTATATATACAAGACCTCTACCAAATTTCTACTAAATTCTAATTTTCTAAGAATTTCTTCAAATTTCCACTAATTTTCGAACCATATATACTAAATTATACTAATGTACTAAAAATTATACTAAATGAATACTAAATTATAATAAGAATTTATACTAAATTATACTAAGCATTTATACTAAATAATTCTAAGCATTTCTACAAATTTCTACTAATTTTCGAAGTATTTATACTAAATTATAGTAATGTACTAAAAATTATACTAAATGTATACAAAATTACACTCAGCATTTATACTAAATTATAATTATTTTCTAAGCATTCCTACAAATTTTTACTAATTTATACTAATTTTTGAATCATTTCTACAAATTTTCTAAGCATTTCAACTAATTTTCTAGCTAAAAAAGTAAAAAAGGGGCCCTTGCGTCAGCAATGGCCCCAGCCGGGGGGGGGGGGGGGGGGGGGGGGGGGGGGGCCATCCCCTTGATGCATGCCATCATAGGGCGGTTCTAAGATCACGCGGAAGGGGGGGCCTATAGACGAGGCGCAAAATACAGGTGACAGAAAATTAAACGAGACTAGGGCACTCCAAGAAACCGCTAGTCAATCAAACTTCCCGTTAGGGGAATGAGGGAGATTTTCGGGAAGATTGCCAGGGAGGTTGAGGATTAGCCTAGGTTTTTCGGACCCGTGTGGGCGCTTTGTGTCACCCGTTATATTGAAAAAGCGCGAAGATTTTTTTCCCCCTATCTCGAGGGGGGTTCTACAATAAAACCCCACGGAG